>NC_089314.1:21014677-21304268 GCF_036669915.1 Pocillopora verrucosa
TAGTGTATGTCACCCAACAGAGTGGAGATTTTTGGGTCACGCGTCTTAAATGAGTATAATCTATACTTTTTAGCTTCTCGAGTTCTAAAGTTGTGAAAAATGGAAAAAGCCGATATGAACGAACATGTGCTCATGATTCCAAAACACTTGCTTTAAAACTAGTCAAGTTGTTTTGGATTGATTCGCAAAATTTCATTTATTTTTCAATCAACGGTCACATGTTTAAAGAAGTGTGACTTGACGTGACAGTTACCGTGACATCGAGAACTTCAGAAAGACCAATAAGAGTTGTCGATCAGTCGTACGAAAAAAATTGGCAACAAATCCCAGAGGGACTTGCAGGGAATTCAAGATGGCTGACTTACAGGAGTGGTAGTGTTTTCCAAATTTATCGATATATTTTGCACAAAAGATGGGAGAAGGGATTGCTGATTGCTTACCACTGGCACTACGATCTGTTGGGGATGCCATCAAGCTTGACTCAGACAACAGGATTAAGGTTTGAGTTTTAACCAAGCTCGCGAAAGAAATTCAAAATCACTTACCCGGATCAAAACACTTTTGAATAGCCCCCAGTTTGGAGTACTGAGATGCAGGTTAAATTTGATTCAGCTCTGCCTTTTTCTAACAGATATCTTCGCAAACGCTCGGTATTTTTTGAGCGTTATTTTTGTTATACCCGGAAGGTCATCATCTATATTGCCACGGTCTTTCGACGGTGACGTCATTGCAAACAAGGGATAACAATACGGTGGCAATAAAGTCATATCGAGCTTCTCTGGGATGAGCAGAGTGATTTGGAATACAGAGGGATGAGGGAAATCCCAGGGTATATTTATTAAAAGCCGTTAACATTTGGAAGGCCTGTTAAAAAATCAGTACCCCATTTGGTGGGTTGGTTTTTGTTAGCACCCTGTAACTGTCCACATTTCATCAGCTTCTCCAAAAAATAAAAATATGTATATTTATTCCAAACCTCTTCTATCAAAAACCAGTCATCGTTGGGCAGGGGTTATGGCGCAGATTTAAAAAAAATATATATAACAATATTGGAAAGGCTAACCGTAATTCTACTCCAATTGCAGCCTGTGATAACTCCCTAAGAATGGGAATGTAATCCAAAGTTTGTCTTTACCCTTTAAATCCCAAGGTCTCATTAGTAATTCTCCTTACTGACTGCCTAATGATTCTCATTATGTAAGTTTGGAGAATTTGGTATTGGATCAATTAGTAATCCCATAATTGATATTTTTCTTTATTCCCATCACTTGTCTGCATGATATTGTATAGATATAGTAAGGAGAAATTCTGTCTTGGTCACGCATGAGAGTTAAAGGGTTAAGATATCCAAGGTGCAAGATCGCAAAACTTAATAAATTACTTTTGGTTAATTTAGAGCCACTAATATAAGTTTGTTGCATGGTATGATATGCATTTGTCACATGTTACAGTCATCCATATAACTCCTTTAACATCAAGGGCATGAAGATTTTGTTGGCAGATGTGTATTCAATACTTCTGACATGATTTTATACTGCATTCATTTTTAAACCAGGAGGCATACTGTCAGTATCTCAGTTGCATCATCTATATATCACAAGTTCTTAAGGATGATGCTTGGGACAAAGGTATATCCTAAGTCTCTATTTTACTTAACATCTAAGTGACAAGTTAAAAAAAAGATCTGCACTCTACTCTCACAGTTACAATTTTCTAAATAAAATCAATTCTGGAGAAAAAGAAGTTAAAGTTAATTTCTGTACTTGCCACAAAGATAATAGTGTTTTCCATTAAGGATTTTCAATGACCGTTTATGGGTCGGGAGGAAGTTCAATGACTGTTTATAAGTCTGGAGGGAGAGGAGAGTAATCAATGAATATTTGGCTGTAATGACTGTTAACAGATCTTTGCATGTTGAGGTCATTAATGCTCTAGAAATCTTGAAAAGTTTTCTTCCAGTTTATTCACCCAAAGAAAAAACTACACTTTAGGATTAAGGTGGAGAAGGAGAGGCAACATTTGCCACCAGCTAGGAAAAGATAAGTTAACAAAATATTCTACCACCAACTGAAAAACATATTGACTTAAAGATTTTATTTAATATTTACATCCATTGTGCCTCTGAATTACTGTAGACCTCCAATTGGTGTACAACAGGGACTCAGCCAAGTTATTCCGTATGCTTCAGCAATGTCAGGAGAGAGCTCTGACTATAATATCTTCTTTGGGTAAGATTACAATCTTGTTAGCAATTTTGAAGACTCAGTGCAAAAAAACCAAGCATAGTTTAGATATGGTACAATTGTGGCTTTCTTAAATGTCTTGAACTAAAGAGGAATATTTTTCGAGAATAATTCTGAAAATAAATGTCATCACTCATCACTTGATGCTTGTCATTCCTTTAGCAAATAATACTTCAACAAGTCAAACACCCCCTACTAATCAAATACCTCAGCATCTTCACCCTTCATCTGAAGGTGTGCCACATCGCTATTCTGACAGTCAAGTTCCAATTCCTGGCCAGTCACCTCAGCATCAACTGGCACCACAAGATGCAACTATTCGTAAGCTGTCTGACACAAATTCTCCAGCAGCAACTTTGGCAAAACCCACAGCTGATGGACACCTTTATCTACCATCACCCCCTGGATCTCCATTACCTCGTCATCGTCGGTGGGTACTCAATATTTGAAACTGATTTTCAGTCTTAATTCCAGAAACATTTTCTAGAGAACTGTAGTTTTAATTGTTATTAGTTTCAAGTTAAGTACAAAAGAAATAATTTTCATTGATTCTCCAAACACTCAGCCAAGTGATCATGACAAATAATTTGGTTGTTCCATTTTACCTTCTGACCAAATAAAAGATGAAACTGGTCTGGGTAGAAGTAGTGGAAAGGTGTAACAGTCTTGTCTTCACTCGAGATTTTTCTTGTTGTTCAGTAATTGAAAATTGCTGGCTTTTATTTTGTGACAAAAAGAATAGAGAGAGTGACATCAGTCTATTGTTTGATAAATGATAACCATATCAACCTTCATTTCGGTAAATTGGGCCACTCAATATTATGTACGAAAGTAAGAAAGCTTCATAGAAACAGTTGCCGTTCACTACAATTGTACACTGTACATGTTTGATTTATGATTCTCTTATCCCTAGAACTGGTCGCAATGATCCTATGGAGAAAGCTTACATGGAAAATAAACAGTTAATACAAGCATACAGGACAAGAATGCAGAATGCAAACAAAGGGGGAACAAACAAGGATATGATTTCCCGTGTATGATAACTTCAATAATTATAAAATGTCATAAATCCCATTCTAAAATGGTTACAATTTATCATTTTCCTGCATTTCTATTAAAAAGTTCTCCTGGCCTTGATCTCATCTGCTAAATTCTATTAGCAGATGACTACTTAGCAAGCCAGTAAAGCATTCTGGGCTCCCAAAGTGGTGTTGACCCTTGGACTCCTAAGAGTCAATATCACCCCCTGAATCACACATTGTGGTCATGAGAATAAAGGAAATGATCACCAACTATATACTGAAGCTCTTGATTGTTAAACCAATTCTCCTCATTACCTTAGGAGTTGTGTACAGAACAGTATGAAGAATATGCATATTGATATTGGGGTGTAAAGGGTGAATGTTATGTTATCATGTGGCACTCTGATTGAAAATTTATTGTTGGGATGATGTGACCCTCTACTGAAGTGTGAATATTCTTGAATGCACATCACCCAGGCTTTCAAAAGACCTATATTAGTATTTTTGAAATCTATATTAATTTCTCTATGAAGTTTGGTATTCAAGCTTCAGCAGGTACTCCTTGATAGCATGCAAAATAATATTTTTAGTAATTGTTTGATATTGGATTCTAGACCACAATTCTACGAAGCTTACAGGGGTAATGAGACTGCAGTTCTCATGTACTTTTTTACTGTTTTGCAGAATCTCAGTTTAATGCGAAGGATGTCAGAAAACCTTGCCATTGAAAAGGCCAGGGAGCAAGCTGTATCCTTTGTCCATTTTTAATTTTATCTGTACTTTTTGTGGCAAAATCAAAGTCATTTATTGACAGCACATAATGAAATATGCACTTTACCATTGATAATGCTGTAATTTTAATGTTACATATAACTTTAACTTCAAGATAAGATAAAGCAAAAATTGTTGGAGCGACAACGAAGATTGCAAGAGGAAACAAACAGGTGAGAAAGTGATGAACAGGTATCATTTCGTATGAGTGATTATCATCTAATTTCTCCCAACAATATGTGACCCTCCATGGGAAAACGGACACTAACGCTTTTCCGTTTAAGCTTCAAAACCGTTTACTATCCGTTTACAACCGTTTTTCGAGACCGTTTAACAGAAAAGCGTTAGTGTCCGTTTTCCCGTGGAGGGTCACATATGCCCACTGAATCAAACATTTAGGTCATGAGAATAAAAAAAATTATCGCCAGCTTCAGTAGTTCTTGATCGTTAAACATTTTCTCCTAGTCATATCATATAAAACTCACAGAGAACAGTGTGGGGAATGTGCAAACTGAACTTCGGTTGCAAAGGGTTAATGCCTTCTTCAGTAACAGCCTGATTGTGTTCGTCATGTAATTAAGTCATTGATGTGTTACAGACGTCTTGGCCCTGCAGTGTATTCTACTAAGGAACAGCAAGAACAGCGTATTATTTACACAAAGATTTTGGAGTTTGAACAAGAGACCGTAAGTTGGAAAGCATGTATCACCATATTTGAATGCATGGATGGAAGTGTGCTTCATTTATATTAAATACTCCAAAAATTTACATCTCGTTTAATATTGTATATAAAGTGACACCTTTTCCGGTGCGCTTATTTATCATTGCAATGTGTGAAGTAGGTTTTCCACTAAGACTTGCAGCATAACTGAAAAAGCCTCTCAAGAGAATTCAAGATGCAACTGGTTATTTTATGTTTCAGTTTTTTTTTTCGCCTGTATCTTCGATTTCACGTGTCTTAATATGTAGAGATAAGTAGCTATTGTATATTTCATCATTTTGAAGGTGTGGCCGAAACTCTTACGGAATAGATTGAAACTTTCGCCAGAAGATTCCAAGTTGATCAAGGAAATAATAGCTAAGATTTTCAGGTGAGACTTAAAACTCTTTAGTTTATTATACATATTGTCAAGTTAATTAAGCATTAAACCGCACTTTCCATTGGTTTACCGGAGTAATAACTAGGCGGGACGTTGGGAGAACACGAGTTTGTAAATCACGAGCCAGAGGCGAGTGATTTGCAAAGTCTTTGAACTGATGATAGGTTTTGACCAATCAGGGCGTACGCATTATCTTAGTTATCACAAGACTCAGAAAACTAAGGGCATCTGGTCATCTCTTCAACGCGGTATATTTTATCCACAAAAAACCTGGTTAAGAAATAAAAATTGGCTTACACTTGCTGTACAATATGTTCTGCAATATGACATTGAAACTAGCTTAATGTTTCCCATCATACAGCTCATCGGATCATCCTCTTACCCAGTTTCTCCTCCAGTATCAGTATTACGTTTACCGGAAACTGGCACCTCTTGTGAAGGATGTGGGATTTCCTGATGTAAAAAGCGGAAGAATAGCTACCAGCGAAGGAACTGGTGCAGTTATAAATGAATCTCACTCTGACGAGCACGTGAAGAAATCGACAATCATCGATGATGAACAAAACCGAGGGAAAAACCTTAACACGCTAACTAATGCTGGAGGTAATTTTGAAGGTCACTTTTCATCTGAGACTAATATTGAGGAAAGTTTGAAAGGTACGAAAGAAATTGTGAAAGGCACCGCTGAGGAAAAGGAACATGAAACAGTCGAAATTCATGATGCAGCGTTCGTAAAGAATACTAGAGATGGTGGTAGTGTAGAAAAAGGAAAGGACGGTGATAGCGAATGCGCGAGCTCTGGAACTGATTTAGCGAAACTCAAAAATCTTCTTGGAGATGATCTTCAGTCGGAAGTCTCTGACACTGATACTTCGCAGCCTACTGCTGTTGCGACATCAGGTGATGCGGCATCACTGGAGACTTATTTTGAGGAGCTAGAGGACGATATGTTTGGCTGGGATAGCAGCGAAGATGAAAGTACAGACACGGACTTTGAAACTGTTGATGGAAGGAACACACAGACAACGGCAGATGAAAAGACTTGCAGTGAACTTAAAGAAGATACGCGTCAAAATAGGGAAGACGATGCATCCCATACTGTCGCGAGATCTGTTACGGAACACAGTCAGGCAGACTCTTCAGAAGTCTGCGCAGATACTCCTTCACAACTCAGCGTGGACTCGCTCAGCGTTGAGTTGTCAATAGCAAGTAAAATCGGTAAAACCAGCCAAGACCAACCAAGAGACGATACAAATCCGTTTGAAGCAGATGAGTTTATTTCAAACCAAAAAGTTGAGGGTAATGAAGAAGAGACAGCAAGAAACAACACCAACGGGGAAAGTCAACAACCGCATAATAGTCTGAAGCCGCTAGGACAGGTTGGTGAGGAACAGATTGCTAGTAATAACACCCAAGGGGACGGAGATATTAAACAATCATTGGAAAGTTTAAACGAAGGAGAACAGGTTGCTGAAGAACAGATAGCTATTATTGACATCCACAATGATGGAGAAATCCCGAGACCAGTAGAGAAATCAAATAAGTATGATACTATAAGTGAAGTCCCATTTGATCAGGCAAACGGTGGAGATGAAGAGAACACACAAACACCTCGACTGTCTGGGTTTGTTAGCGAACGAAGTGGCAAGGAGGAAAATGGTAGCACAACTCCTACTACAACTGCATCTGACGAAAGGAGAAAACAATTGAAGGACGTTTTGGTGGATGTGAGATTTTTTCTTGGTATGTTTGTGCAGCAAACACTCATCTAATCATAACTAAAAGCCATGTATGATTTAGACCTTACTCAAATACATGTGGTTGGTTATAAAAATGCGTAATCATCATGCAATTGTTCGTCCCCTAGCTATACCACAAGCAAGAAGCCAGAAAACTGTTCATATACAGTGCTCTTGACCATACAATTTAAAAGAAACTGTCTTTTTCGTTGAAACTTATCGATGTATTGCATCGTTTACATGTCTATTGTAAGGTCCCTTTTTAATTCGAGGTGTGAAAGGGAAAGGTAAATTATTAATATTAATCGTAAAAAGATCCAACTCTTGTCATGTTATGTTATCTTCCAGAAAATCTTCAGAAATTATTAATCCTTGCCTATGAACAACTGGATACAGCAGCCGGCCGAGATCTTTGTTACTCCTATTTGGAATTCCCTTTCTTTAAACCTTTGTGGCCTATGTTGTTGGCTGTGCTCAGGTAAGAAGAACTATGTATCGTGGACGTTACCACCGCGCTTAGTCTGGTGTTCTGTCCACAATGGAAATCAAAAGCAAAAAAACGAATTTACGTGCAAAGCTTGCTCTCCGGTTCTTTGCTGTTCTATTTATCATGTTCCCCGCCTCCTTTTTTTTTTAATTCTTCCATACTTTTTTCATCCAACAGACAAGTTAATCACGAGAAGGAACTCACACTGGCGGACGTGATGTCGGAGAACATCTCGAAGGATCCGGTAGATTTAGGCGTGCCACATAGACTGTGTTTGGAGGATCAGGTACTGTATATCTGTGAATGGATTTCGTAACTTTCTACCTAAACTATATTTTAAGAGGATGATGAGAGGGGCTAACCAGATTTTAATAGTATGTGACTAATTACTGGAGCAGACATGTCAGTAAACAAAGTTGTCAACTTGGTCATCAGTAAAGTGAGGAATATAAAACGACAACATGCAGTGCTTTGCGTGAGAGTGGGAAGGGATGGCGCAGTGACCGAGTGAGCTCTCTTCCCACCGCTGTGGCCAGGGTTCGATTTCCGCACCTAACATGTAATTTAAGTATGTTGTTGGCCTGAGGATTTTTATCCGGGTATTCCTTGCTCGCTTTCCACCAAAACTTAAACTTCAAATTCAAAAATAGATCTGGAAAACAGTGACAAAGAGCTAACACTTGGATGGCCACAGCTAAATTCCTATATTATTTGTTTATTCATTTGAAGAAGACTTTCTAGCACTTTAAGCTAGTGTTATGAAAACACAAGACATAGTTTGTTTTGGGTAGAAGTATTGTTATGATATTTAAACTTGTACGTCTTTTAGGCGGTTTTGGGCGCAACAGGAAACAAGTATCCATATCAGATGGCGGTAGATGAACTTCATAAAGTTGCTTCGCTGTATTGTCCGTTGGAAAAACTAGAGTGCTTAGGTATTCAAAAGACGCATATTTTTTGTTTCTTTGTTTCTTTTTTTAGCTGGTAGTATTTGAATTGCTTTTTCTGATTTTAATGGATTGTTTTTTATTCTCTCTTGAATTTTTCGGTAGAGATAATGGAACTCTTATTTATCTGTCCACAGTTCGAACGTCGCGCTGCGTCTGTCAGTGTGTTGAGGATTACTGGGAGACGAAAGGAAAGTCGCGTCACTGCCCAGAGACAGCCATGTATGTAATCTCTGTCTCCCTTGCTTCAATCTCAGTTTACTTAGACGCATGACTGAAGAAAATATTATTTCCTATAAAGCGCTTCTCTTCTCCGCCTAGCGCTCAACACTTCAGAAATAGAAAAAAGTTACTTCAGTTAGATTTGCGGGCGATACTAGGACGAAACCCATTGGCCTGTCGGGTTATCTTTTGCGAAAAAAAAATTCTTACGGTAAGTTTAGCTGAGTGAACTTACGTCTTAGTTCCCTCTGCGAAAAAAAATAATTCCTTGCAGGAAGTCTTGCTAAGCCAACATATTAAATCCAAATGACTTATGACGTATGGAAATTCTATTTTATCCACAGTGGATGTGATGATTTGTTGCCCATTCTTAGTTTTGTCATTATTCGAAGCGGAATGGCGCAGCTGATCTCTGAGTGTGATGCTATGGAGGAATTTATACCCGAGGGGTGAGTACGAGGGACCTTCAACTACCTCAGGGTTAATGAATTAACGGGGGAAGTTTCTGAAGAAACTGTGGTGCTGTGTCAGTGGGAGAGTATGACAGGGTAATTTGGTGTTATCAACTGAGTTGAAAACGTAAATTGTCCACCGTAAAGTGTTTAAAGGCTGACGTTTCGCGCGTTAGCCCTTCGTCAGAGCGACTGGAGGAATTGTGGGTTGTGTGTGGATTTATATGCATAAACTATTGGTGGGAATATGGTGACGAAAAACAAGAATACATTAGTTGAATGAAAAGCGCTCGTTGATACCGTGGGGATTGATTACCTCATGGCTAGCCGATAGACTATAAGCAGTCCCCCGTTTTCGGCAAAGTCCGTCGCGCAAGTAAAAAAAAAAATCAGTATAAATGAAATTGCCATCCTTGCGCGCCGTGTGGAACCCTAAGCAAACTCTCTGACAAAGTCTGTAGTTGCTACTTTCCTTACGCCTCGCTCCTAGAGCTCCTCTTGGCGCGCGAACATCAATTTTTTCACTTTTTTTTTTTTAACTCACACAAGGGACTTTGCCGAAGAGTTTACCGGGAGAGTTTCGCCCTAGGAACAAGGTACTAAGAAACATCTACATCCAAGGGGTAAAAGCGATGAAAATTTGAATTTGAACCTTTTATGTTTAACCATTTTACCGATGTGGTTCTTGTTCAGGTATCTGATGGGGGAAGAAGGGTACTGCCTCACGACTCTTTTAACAGCCCTTGCGTATCTGGCCACCCTGAAGCCAACTTGAAATGACCGGCCTAATCACCAAGCAAGGAGAATATTAGAGAGCGGGATATATAACATCATAAGGTTCAAGATAAAGGTTGGAGCTACAAGCCATGACGGGCCAAAAATCAGTTAAAATTTGACAGCGAGCCACCACACCGATCTTTTACTTCAAGTTAATGTGCTCCATTTATTTTCGCTTTGATCGAAACTCACTGAGTTTTTGGCAACAATTACCCTTGACTTAGAACTGAGATGACCAGGCAAAATTGTCGAAGAACTGATGTTAGACTTAATATATGACTGTTACAAAAATAAGAATAAGGGGCATTTTTCCACAATCTGTTAAAATGATTAAAAATGACGTTTCAAAGTTAAAATGTAAGGAACGTGAAATTTACTTTTCCCAATGAAGATGCAAATAGTTTTGTATGTAATTGAGAAAGTGGAAACAGCAAGGAATTAAACGTCAACCACAAGTTTTTTTTTTGTATTCTGTGGCCCACAAATAGAAACAACCTCCAATCATGCAAATCTTGTTCGTTTGGCTAGGAAACACCATTGTTCTCTTCACTGATGACGTTGGGAAAACGTTCGCGTCATTTCAAAGGATTTAACTAAGAACTAATTTGTTAATCCTTTTAACTGCCATAAGTTATTAACATTCCAATATGTTGCCTTGCAAGTAGATCATGGGAGCCTATCAGTTAGAGAGCATAATCTTAATACAACTCCAAATTCTCTTTGCTACTTTGTAAGGGATTGTTTGGCAGTTAGTAGGGAGAGTTAATGATTGGATCGTGAGAATTTAAGGGTTTAGTAAAGTTTGCTGGGCACCGCGACCCCATCGCCTGCTCGTCGTGTCGATCACTATTTGGTTGACAGGATGAAATAAGGTAGTGTTTTCTCTCTAACAAAAAAAAAGCAACAATATCGAAATTAATTCGTGATATCCTGTTAATTAAATAAGATTTTGAATTAGCGAGGAACAATTTGCATAATTGAATTATACAAGTGCAAAACTTACTTGTGAGGTCTTCAAGAACAAACCACACCTGCTGACGTAAAGGAGACAAAACATAAACATAGCTTTAGACATCAAAGCCATCGAAGTAGTTTTACCCTGTTCAGTTTTACTACGGAGATTGCATCCCCAACAGCAAAATTCTAGATACTGCATGAAAAACCAGGGTTTTTGAATTGAAATAGAATCCAACATCGTTTTAGAAATAACTTTTCTCGTTACGGCATACTATACTTTTGTACCATTTGTTAACAACTTATCTATCTAGTCAATTAAGTCAAAAAAGGGCTTTTTCCTATAAAAACAAGGCGGTCGCACAATGGCAAAAAAAATGTATTTTAAATCGCCTAAAGTAATTGAGGGAATTTTAATCCAAATTACATACAGACGTAAGAGAAAAAACTGCTCACAAGCTTACGTGTAATTGAAGGCGAGATCAGAAAATTACAAAATTCTTAAAAAAAAGGATGCTTACGGTGGCATTTCATTGTTGCTACATCCATTAAGAAGCCTCTGTCTATTATTTTCTTTGTTCGATGACTTTAAGTTGGATTGTCCCCTGAATAAAAACCTTGGTGAGTACCCAAAAGCAAAGCTCGTTTTTAAGTTTTAATCAATCATTTTTCTGCTTAACAGCTACAATTCAACAGTAACTCTGAGATGTTCTTCCCATATCAGCAGAAACAAAATGTATTTCATTATCTGGTTTTAGATAACAAGAAGGCCGTTTACAACTTCACCGAGCGAGTCGTCTGGACGCTAAAGCTAATCTGACGGATCGAAAAAAAATACGAGATGTATGTGTGACCAGAATGGATAGAAGCAAAATCCTATGTTTTTTTTTTTTGGTTGTTGTTGTTGAAAATCTGATATCGCCAATTGCTAGTTACAAGAAATCCATATTTTGAAAATTACAAGAGGAAAAGAAATTAAGTAGGGGAATATAAAACTATGGAAGCACTGAATAAAATTGGTAAATAAGCTTGAAAGAATGTATAGAGGGAAAAAATTAATTGGAATGATACTGAGCAAATTAAATGATAGCTGGGTGGCTGCCGGAAATATTTCCATGATTATAAACATAGCTATAAAAAATAATTATAATTCTTTGCGGCGGTAAGATAAGATTCTTATGCGCTCATTGATCCCTAGTGTACCACATTCGCTACCTTGTGCTTTAATTTGATTAGTGAAACTTATTTGCCAATGACAAAAAATAAGTGCTCTCTTCAGACAGAGTCTGACAAGTACTCGTTTTAAGCGTTCTTTTCTCGCCAGGTGACGGCTTTAGTCCGTCTGTACGATTCAGTAAGATGTTATCATGATTGCTGCTTGGCTATCAGGGAGAAAAGAATACCATTTTGTACAATTGAGTCACTACAGTACGAATTCAGATCTTGATCAGAGGAATAGGCTGTGATGTAAAACTAGAAATTGCCATGAAGATGAAGACGAAAGTAGTCGATGCAAATTAGATGACGATCATTGGGAAATTGATAATTGGATCGAGAGTAAAGTGCATCGTCATTAGGGGATTTTTCTTTGCGGTGAACTTTGATCAATTAGAGGTTGGTTTTATCGCAAGATCGCGTGATTTATAAAAGGGCTTTCATCAGCCAGTCCGTTTTGAATTGCACCCAAGGC
Source organism: Pocillopora verrucosa (assembly GCF_036669915.1). Taxonomy (NCBI): domain Eukaryota; kingdom Metazoa; phylum Cnidaria; class Anthozoa; order Scleractinia; family Pocilloporidae; genus Pocillopora; species Pocillopora verrucosa. The sequence goes on from NC_089314.1 coordinate 21,027,082, forward strand.
ACTTGGAAATTCCGCTTGCACAGTCCAACGGTGTACACAAGCAATGCAAATTTAAGTGATAGCCACGCTTGTTGTTCTTCTCATTCACAACTTGTTTCATTTTCCACAGATGTAAACAAGAAGCAACTTTCAATGAATATCAAAGTTCTAACTTTCAATTCGTTTTAAGAGAGACTGATTTTACGGTGAAATCTCCAGCAGGGCCGGAAACCCACACATTTACAATAAGAGGTTTAGGAATAATTTACTAATGAAAAACACTTTTCGCCGCGTTCCACTTTAAGTACAGGCTTGTAGCTCTCTAAGACGTCGATATTCCACAATCCATACAAGTTTTGTCGTAAAAAGGGAAGAGAAGTGTTTTTTTCTTTTTTCTCAAACAGAGTCAGGGTCTCAAGGCCTTGGCGGCACAATCCCCAGACTTCCGAGAAGTCATTGTTCCCCAGGTTGTCTTTCTTCTCTTCCACGAATATTAGAATAAGCGAAGCAAAAACGAGTACTTTTGATATTCTTCCAAACTATTTATCTGAATGCTGTGCCAAGTATTTGTACCGTAGGAAAACCACCTTTCACAGAACATTTTTTCTTGATAAAAACGAAAAAACAAAAAAAAACAAATTAAGAACAGGAAAAGCAACCTTGACCTTGCTTTCCTGTAACTTTATTCACGGCTGACCCAAGTGAAGTTCACGATGAAAGATGTGTATCACAGTGGAACGCCTTTCTATACAAGTAATTTCACACCGAACTTTGACGAACGTCCACAGTTCATAATGGTTTTGCTAAAGCGGAACGTGGAAAAATTGAAGAGGATCTGAGATGTTTCTTTTGACAAATGGAGGGGAAAAAAAGGATAATTTACTCAAAGATTGATAACTGGCCAAGAGAAATTGCTTTTACTGTGACTGTCCGTAAATGCTTTGTGGAAGTATACGTCAACAATGAATAGTCCGTTGAATCAGCATTTGTCCCTTTCAGGACTACGCCAAGTCGCTCATATTGTTGTTAAATCCAGCTGATCTTGTTTTCTCTTCTTTGATTTCTCGGCCGGCAGAAGATATGGACTCATAGCTTTTTCCGATCACAGCACGAGTAAACAAGCTCAAGTATCTTTATCCTCCTTCAAACAATGAAGACAACAAAAGTGCAGTTTTTTAAGGATTTAATTCAAACTCTTCAATAATAAACATACGTGCGCAGTAAAACTTTTCAGTCTTAAGGAAAAGACCTGTCAAAGCCGAAAACTACATTGAGGGCGTGCGGGAATCCATAAAATGAGTAATAACTTTGTTTGATTAGGTTTTGGTTGTTGGAAGGGTAATTTTATGCTGTAGTTCTGATAAGCCTCTTTTCTTCTATGGTTAAAATGTATAAAAAAAAACGACTAAGATAGGAAAATGAAAATGATTGATCACCAAGCTTGACAATGTATTGGATAAACTTAATTCCACCAATCACAGAAAGGGTTGCATCCGCGTCAAAACAATGCCAAAAAAAACCCGTCAAACGGGTTCTCATTGTCGTAATACAAACCTCCAGCCCATCCTCCAGTGCCTCCCACAATGAGAACATACATGCGACAACGACACGTAACATACTTTCCCTTAGCCGTTTGAGCTTGGAAATAGAAGAGCGGTTCATTAACTGACCAAAAATACTTAAGGCGTTTCTGCTTTATTCAAGGTAAGCGAAATATGTTGTTTTGGGAAATAAAACCTGATTTTCTCCTCAAGATCGCAGTAAGAGTTGGCGAAATAACAGAGAATCTTTAGGGAAACAGGAAATTTGGCTTGGAAGAAATGGTTTGTTTTAGGTTGGCAATTTCTCGTTTTAGTCAAGTATTATTTGGTAGCTTGTAAGATGGCGCGCGTCTCTTAGTTTAGGGCGTTTCTGCTTTGTTCAAGGTTGGCGAAATATGTTCTTTTGGGAAATAAAGCCTGGTTTTTTCCTCAAGATCGCAGCTGGAGTTAGCGAGATAACAGAGAATCTTTAAGGAAACAGAAAAATTGGCTTGGAATAAGAAGGATGTTTCAGATTGGTGATTTCTCGTTTTGGCGATGTATTATTTAGTAACTTGTGAGATAGCGCGCGTCTCCTAGTTTCCAGTTGGATAAAGAAGTTAGGATTCTTTCAGATGATTTGTGATTAAATAAATTTGGTCTGAACAATGCTGCGATCAATCAACTCTCACGTCACAGTTGTGATGGAAACCGCATTCCTTCTGGGAGACCCACGGCTTTACTCACCCCTCATGTCAGTAAACCTTATTTATATCTAATCTAGAAATCTCTGCAACAGAGACTTTTCATATTCCAAAGATTTCTCATTTGCCCGCTATGACCCTGTCTTACAATGAATCTGTTGTACTTCAAGACTCCACGGACTGAAGTCAGCCCTTCGATTAACAATGTTCTTTTTTGTCGAGTCGCTTAGAACCGGAAACTAATTTTTGCAGCAAAGTGTTGCAATAGATAATTCATGTAGATTTGATTTGCCTGTCATTAAAAAAAAATTAAGAATATCTCAAATTAATGATACCTTAGTAATATCTTTTATTCTCTCCTCGACGTTTTTTATCATCGTATGTCTACATTCCATTGGAGTGCTGACAACTCCGACGTCCACAGAAAAGGAAACAATCTTTAAAATATCGTGAGCATAAAATAAATATGATCGTAAGGTAAACAGTACTACTTTTTTGCGGTGATCAGAATCCTCTTAAAACAGTGAATACCGGAAATTAAAACGGAAAAATGATCAGAGATAATGATCAGAGATAAGGCTCAGCACATCAATCAGTGTCTTATTAATTGAGATTCTGTCGATGTAACAGAGGAAAAAAAACCTTTCTCTTCGGAAATGTGAACATTTGTACAGCTACAGCAAGTAATATAGTAGTAGTAGTAGCCCAGAGAAATTACATCACAGTATTTTCAGACTGTTTTCATGTAGTAGAATTACAAAATCACAATCACGGAACAAAAACGATGTCTATTCCGAACGGAGAAGACACTCTTTTATGCTATAGTAGTAATAATGATAATAATAAAAACGATAGCAACAATTGTAATACTTAAGCTGCAGTGAACTTTATCCAGCTTACCTGCATGCAATCCGTTGTATTTCCTTAAAACTTCACTATTAATTCCTCAGTTGGTTCTTCAAAGTTTCTCTTAGTTCTACTTTTGTCATCGCACTTTTAAACGGTTTTGTAATCATGTATTTAGGTGATTGAGTAATCACAGCCGAAATTACACATCAATGCGTTTAACCTAGTCTCCTTCAGCGTGCTGTCGACGTCTAATTTTTCTGAAAAAAGCAAACAAGAAGACCATTCAACTGAAATCAACCAACCTTTCCTTTTAATGACAGAGCGCGATGATGTGACTCTATTTCCATAATTATTTTATCGATCGTCCAGCCAGTAATTTAACCGTCTTTAAGGCAAGGCCTTGTTTATTCGTATTTCACAAGCTTGCCCTAAGGCGGTGGCATATCACACGTATTCACTAGAAACCACAGAATATACCATGAAAGTGCTTCAACATCTCTGAGCTAATTAAGTAATTAAGACTAGGAACACGCGCGGTAGGCTGTGAAGAATATGTTTTTTTTTAAGTAGACGCAAACTAAACAAAGATTCTGGAAAGTGTTCAATAGAAGTTTCAGTTACGTGTCATTGGAGCTAGTTCATGATTTTTCAAGTCGTTCAGGTTTTGTGCGATGTACACAATTGTCTTTAACGTGATACAAGCCACCATCTGAAAATACTGCTTCTCAGTTTCATATATATTCCAATTGCAGCAAATACGAGCAAAGATTGAAAACAAATAGCTAAAGGATCAGAAGACTGAGAAGAATTCAAAACAAAGAATATGATATATATTTAGGCTTGGTATTTCAAAATAAACCCCTAAAATGTGACCTTACTTAACTGCAGTAGTCGGAACAAGCGCCAGGCTCTTCGCATCTGGGGATCGTATCATTGATCGCGTTTTGGTAAAACTGTCGGTCCGTATCGATCCACGTGGCTTTTATTTGTATACACTTGTTTCATTCCATTTTCTGATGTTTACAAATATGCTTAGAAGTTTGTTTACAAGCATTAATAAAAGTGAAACGAAAATTCTTCTGCGAAGGCCGATAACGGGTCAACTTTGACTTTTGCTGATATGTTATTTGCTGCTAGAGTTACTCAGTTACATTAGAGCCTCTATAAAACGAAACACTCGGTAGGACGAACAATAATCTTCGGCCCGGAAGTTAGAACAGACAGAACCTCGATATAACAAAATCCTCATTCAACGAACACAACCCAGAAACCCAAACGTATAACATACCTTGATATAACGAGCAAATATTAACAAGTGACAGAAGACAAATGCGAAATAAACCAACAAGATTCAAAATCCTTCAATTCTACAACAGTAGAACAATTTTACGGTCAACAGCTCATTATAAATGCCGACGCTGACACTATCGACACATCTACAGATCCGCTTTATCATCTTTGTCTCTTATTAGTTCTATTAACTACTTTATTTTTGAAGGCTTCTTGTGGTAAAGGTATAGGAGGCAGGAATTCACAGTCCATTGCCCTTTTTTTCTCCGTTTGCCAGCTACTTCTATTGAAATTTGTCCTCTGTTCTTTAAAAACAAGGTGCTGTAGTAATGTACATCCTGTACAGTGTGCTGTAGCGTCATACAGACATTAAAGCACAAATGTTATTTACAGTATCGTTCCAATCCCAAAATGCTGATTAGCGCGACGTCGCACCACAAAAATCAAATAAAATCAAATAAAACTAAATAACAACTATCCTATCCTCCGATATGACGAACATTTTGGATCTTTTTCCGCAAATTTGTCAAATCAAGGTTTTCGTAATAACAAACCCTCAATAACAAACCAATTTCCCAGTCCCTTGACACTTCGTCAAATCAAGGTTCCACTGTACCTCATATGACTTGCTTCGAGGTTTAGTATTTCTAATCGAGTATTGTTTTTTTTTTCCGCACCAGAGCAGACATGGTTGATGTTCTTAGCACCCACAACTGGCTGATAATGCGGCTTCTCCTTCTTTATTCATAACATTAAGTCACCCATTACACAAGAGATGAGGATCGACACGCGACAACTTTATTAAATCCATTTTGAAATCACTTGTGATCCTTGCAATCTGATTGGCTCGCTGGTGCGATGTATTTACAAATCACACCATGTTATGCTCTAAATCGCATCTTATTCCCAGATTATGAGACAATTTTACTTAAACACAATAACTAATCAAATTTCAAGGCTTGTTTAAAAAAATCACATTGCAGAAAAACTAGAGAAAAATTTTGCAACTTTTTACAACCAGCTAAATGTACTTCGAATAATTGGATCAATGAAATAAGTTACAAAGAACATAGCACTTGGTTCATTTGTGTTCAAAACGTTGATAATCAATCAAGAAATTTGCATAAATTGAAGTTTTCTGCGAAATTGTTGACTTTCCTGTGCTTGGTTAGTGCTCTAAACCTATAGTTTGCTCAAACGTTGCTCAGAGAGGCAAAAATTGCTCGAGGTTGCTAGAACCGCAAAATTTTACTCCAAACGTCAAAAGTTGATCAAAAGTTGCCAAGCACAATCGGGACATGTGTGCTATGATTGGTCAATTTAGCGGGCCGTATTTCACTGTGCCGCGCGCTAAATTAAAATTTTGTTTGATTTTAAATCTTCTCCCTCCATTTGAAACCTCGGATAAAATAAATATCTTAATAACCCCTTTCTCTTGGTCCTTTCTGTTAGTCATGGAACTTCGCTTCGCGCTTGGGCCATTAGTCCGTGCGAAAAAAGCTAGTTCCATAACTTACAGTACAGACCGAGAAAACGAAGTTAGTAAGTGATATTAATCATACCGCCCTGGGCGCCAAATCCCGTAGTGAAAGCTAACGGCTTGATGTGAGCCTGGTTTTTAAAAACCGAAAAGAAAAGTGAAGGCAAATAGAAAAGTGCAACAAGGAAATTAAAGTTGTTTGGTAACTTGTTCATTTTTTGAATTGCTTTCAGAAGAAATTTGACCAGGAAGCCGTTTTGTTGGGCTCGACTTCTTCCGCCTCCGGTAAGTTTTGACTTAATAATGTTTTTGCGCCAAGAGATTATGAATTGTTTATAGTCTCTTGGATTGTGCCGAATGAGCCTGGACTTCATTTACGCTTACTAAGTTAGCCTCGACTTAATGCGATGGCGTCAAGTAAGCCTCGACTTCGTGTGTTGCGGCGCAAAGGTAATGGACATAGACATGAAGAATGGTACGAAGAGACCCATTCTTTAGTTTTGAACGTTGTTAGTGTTTGAATCCCAAGAAGATTTCTTCGTGCGCGATAGATGGGATTGCATAACCGGTCTCCTCTCTGCTCCGCCAATAGTGACAATTAGATGACGCTGAAAATTTTGCTCTTGTTGAAAGACGAGTGAAATTTTTTAGCTTCTCAATGTTAAAAATGCTGCTGAGGTGGAAGGCAGTTGACAAGATCATGATCGGATCGAGTTAAAGAGTTTTAAAAGTTTTGGTAACATGAGCGTTAAAAGCTTTTTAAAAACTTTAATGGCTTTGTGACGTTAAGTCAGCGTCAAACTCTCCTTCCCGAGCGTTTAGGGAACGGCCAAAGTACAATACAGAGTACGCTTTGTTATATATGCATAAAAGGCTTACTCAGAATTGCTTGGGTGTAACTGAAAATCAGCAGCTGAGGTTTTTTCGTGGAGTGATCAAAGACTTTCTTTTTAAAACTAAATGGGAAAAGATTTTTTCGCGAACTTTTGTCACTAGATACCGCGTTTCAGAAATTTAAAAGCTGTCAGCAAAGTGAGTTTTAGCTGTGAGTACGATATCTTTGTTTATTTTTATTTTAAGATATTATGTTTATTTTCTGTTCGTGGATCGACTTAAGCCGCTTTGTTGCGTTTGTTTTCCTTTCCTTTTCTTTATTCGCAAAAAAATGTTAAGGGAAAAATTTACATTCTTTCCAGCCGTTTATTCAATGTCCATAAAAATAATCCGACGTTTTCTCTCTATCGGGGTTAAAATTCAAGCTGACGGTAATGTTAATTGCAAGCCTAACTGAGAAGAGCAACTACACTTCTAATTATCAACCACGGTTCATTTGAGAACTCCACGCAAGCTCAATGAGAAAGTAACTTTTTTCACTTTTTTGCTCATGAGATATTTTGCTTTCTTCGCTTGTAACCTCTGAACCCTTTTTTACCTAACAAAAAAATCTAAAGCTCGCTGAAGCCGTCTGCCGAGTGACTTTTAGCGTCTTAAGAATAAGGGTCAACTTTTTATCTCGGTATCGGCTATAGGTGTTGTAACGAGGAAGTATCCTGAAATGTTTTAAAGAGGTATGTTGCGATATTTCTCTTTTTATCACTTTCAGTCCTCATAGAGGTCTTTTATCTGATCCAGAATTCTGATTTTTCGTTTCCCGGCCGGTTAAGGTTTCTGGAATCTGCGCTCTTACTGTTTATCACTCCGGCAACTACTGTTGCGCGACGCAACAGAGGATGACAGTGGCCAGACTTGAAAAATTGTCAGCGGATCAAAATTTGTCTGTTAGTTCAGGAAACCTGCGCCGATTAATCTCGAAGAGTTTCAAATAGACAAAACAAAGCGAAAGTTTTGCATTAAGTGGAAACCCTAAATACGAAGCCCTTGTGACTATGGGAGGTTGGTTGGCAACGCACAATGACGATGATAATGATTTGATTAAGAATCGATAGAAGTGCCCAATATTTGTGCTAAGCATAAACTCTACGATTGGAGAGTTTTGACTTGAACTGTGATGGGTCCTCAGCAAATTTCTTAGTATTTAAGGTGGTCTCAGCCGCTTACAACGCACAATGGGTGGTCGCAGATGGACTTCTGGCAACTGCAGTACTTAGTTTAACGCTGCCTGTGAACAAAAATGTTTCTAGGTCATGCAAAATTACTGTAAATCAATTTTGAGCAGCAAGCCCATTACTGAGCAAAGAGATGAACAAAATTATTCACAGTGAAACTTGGCTTGATATCAAACGAAGTGCGTGGGACAGGCCGGCAAAATTTGTTAGTTCAGTTACAAACGGGGTTCAGACACTTTCCCATATACAACTGAGTGTTTAGAATATCACTTGGGTCGTACACAATATTTTTGCGGTGAAGCTTCGCTATACAAAGGTTTTTTCACATCCTGGTTTTTCAAATTGCATCTACAGACTCGATGTGCCATAGTGTCGCTGTCTATAGGTTAATTCTATGCCCTTTTTCTCTACCTTTGGGCTTACAATACACGCAACGTTCTATTTGCTGTTTGTTGTGCCAGGTCTTTGATACAAAAGGGATCGTTATGAAAGACACGTGTTGTATTGAATCTTTTATATTCGGCCTCCACAGTTAATTTTGAAGGTAAGAATGATCTTTGCAGTAATGAACACTACTTTAGCAGTAGTGAAATTAAAGCCTCCCAAAAAAATGATAGTTTTGTACAGGAGTTGAACCCATGACCTCTGCGATACCGATGCAGCGCTCTACCAACTGGGCTAATAAGCCATTAAGTTCTTTCGTAATAAACACGTAAGCGGCGAATGAACGACTGTGATATATGAATATCATTCATTCGAAATTAAATGCGGATAGATAAATGAAGATAAGAATGATCTTCGTCGTAACGAACACTGGTTAAGCTGTAGTGAAAATATTATTTTCTTCAGTGAGAACAAAGATCATAGCGCATCAACTTTTATTTCATGTTTTATCAGGCATAGTACCACTCGGATAATCCTCAATTCGATAGAAATTTGCTGCATATATGCACTGAAAATTCGCATTTCAACAGTATTGAATAAGAGAAAGACTGACATCTGAAACTGTTAAATATGTATACTGCAAATTTGACGGAAAAAATAGTTTTTAAATACAATTTTACTGAAGTATTGATTAACAGTTCTTCGTCGACCATCAGATTGAAAGTGCAGCTGTTGCATTACTCATATAAATACACACTTGATTACATACTCTGTTATCTAATCTACGTCGGAAAATGTGAATTGAGACACATGTATAGACATGCTACATGTATCTATTTTTCCTGGTTTCTCTCAACTTATGTGGCTATCCTAATGTAGAGATTTTGTACACTAGCAGAAAATCAAATACGTTCCCTATTCACGCTGTGCAAATGGAATTTAAGTTTGTTTGACTAAGATGATCAAGCACTTGAACTTGCATGTTTGCTGCGAGCTTCACAGTTTTTTATAAAAAAAAACAAAAAACAAAGGAAAGAAAAATTCCGACACAACTCGCCGGTCCTAATCATATTATGGCATTCGTGCAACTCTCATCACGAACTCATCAACAATAATTACCAGTCTTGCGAATTCTCTAGATGGATTCTCTGGATGGATTTCGATCCACCTCCGACGCTGAAATTACATCTGCACCCTTTTTGCGTGACAACAGTTTTATTCGCGAGACCAAGAATAAGGTGCAAGTTGAAATTCAGTCAGTCCTATTAACACATTATTTTAGCAGTGGTGCTTGCTTTGGTTTCCAAATGACTTTCAGAGGAGAGGTTCTCTCTTAGTTAGTATTACTACCATGATAAAGAATTGCGTGCTGGAATACAAATTTAAAATCAATTAAAAGAGTAGAGAGTATAATTTCAGCTAAGCGCTTTAGAGAGATGAATGTTTAAAACTTAAGCGAGCACATGGCGTGGGGTACGATCCAACAAAACATTTGTTTAGTCACCGAATGATTTATAGCATTGGTATACAAAGGAACTTGTGCTTTTCTTGCAGTTATAAATTCTATTTCAATCCCGTTAAAATAATTTGAAACCTCTGTGTTTTCAATCAAAACGGAATGACGTAGTTATTTCAAGTGTCTTGTGCAAACGCACCAACTTGTTTGAGGAGTGATCCGTTTAACATGATACGTAAAGTAGTTTAATTCGCAAGATCTCAGGATAAATTCCTTTTCTCTTGCAGTAACTGCTTTGTTCGAAACATCATCCTAGCTTCACGTGCTTGCTCTTGAAGAATAGGTCAAAAGTTACGTTTGCTGAATTTGATCAAAGCCGATCTTTCAGGTAATTTAGACTACCACAATAGACCGCGGAGTACCTAAAATTAATTAATTCCCGTAATTCTCAGGTCTTTTCTCTTTCCTGTAAGTAATGTTAGAATTAAGATCTATAGTGTTAGAATTAAGATCTGTAATTTTAGAATTAAGATTCCTTCTAGTTAAGGAGAACAACATTTATAGCCAAGTGAGTCCCATCGATCAATACATGAAGACATTGCTGAATAGTAAATTGGAAGACTTCTCTATGATCCAGTATTAGATGCCATCGATGGCTCATTATTTTAATAATCGGCTGGTCCTGTTCCAGTTGCATACAGTGCAGTTGATTTCAGACAGCCCTCGAGGCTTAAATGGGCTTACATCACTGGACACTTCACTTCGCTAATCTCGAGAGAAAAGACTCTTTCGTGATGGCACGTATACCTTGGACTCTACACAAAAGCTACAATTTTATTTAGTTTACGTGACAAAAGAACGAGGTATCTTGCGGAAAGAACATCTCATCCTAAGTGTGCATAAGCTTATCTTTTAAATGCCTGCATTAAAGATAGCAAAGAAGCACTTTACTGTTTGCACGACACCGTGAATTTTTACGTACGCATGCACTTGAGAAGGCTCGGAGAGCGGACTTTGATTACTCATTGTTATTCTATATGAGAAGAGGTATGTGCAAAATGACTCAATCAAAACTGAACCTGACTAACCAACTCGGTTTCAAAGTTTAAGACTGTTTTAAAAGACGGTAAGCTACTTCGTTTTTCGTCATCTAAGATCACGTATTTACTTTTCAACCCAGTCTTGAGGTCTTTGTATTCAACTTGCAGTATTGTCTATAAGTTGCATACGTCTAACTGAGTATTGTCTGAATTATGATATAGTTCTACAGAAATTCTTGCAGTTTTGGATTCACAACCGAGCAATAGACTTGCAAATTACTCATTTTAAAACGTACGTGCCACCTATAAATTTTGATACTACACTATAGACGGTAAAATTCTGAGCTCATGACTCTGCTAAAATCTTGTTTACAGTAACTTGGCATGTCAAGTGACATGTGTTCTGACTCAAACTCACTTGCCATGGCAATTGTTGCAAAATTTTGACAGTCTAGAGAGGTGGAATGTTTTTTTTTTAACTTCGATAAATATCACAGTGTCTGAACTGAATAATTAAAGAAAAGTAAAAAAAAAAATTACCTCAATAAGTCTTTATTCGTTACCCACAGCACGAAGGGCTGGCATAAGCATGAATGCTTGGAACTAGCAAAGCTTCGAAATTTGCTTTGGATCATCAGTGGTCAAGATAAATCCTCACATTATCTATTTTCTTCTTTACAGACTCTAATTCCGAGAGTGATGTCGTCTGTTGCAGTAGCCGCAGTATTTACACTCTGTTGTTTCCTGTGTTTCAGACTCACTGCCAGCCGTAAGTTTCTCGAGTTGAACAAAACTATATAATGAAATGTACTTGGCTTTCTCTGATAAACTCGACGAGGTTTTTATTTAACGATTTCAGTCTATCTAGTCAGCACAACCAAAATAAAGAATTCGTGTAGCCGTGTTGCAGTCCTGCGCGACAAAAATTAGCAGTAATTATGCATGCTTAATTTAGCGCGAGGGTTCGTTTCTCGATTTCAGGCAGACACTGGTGCACAAAAATTATCCATACTACCGATGACTGGCGTGATAATTCAGTCTGCAGCCAGCGGCTTTCGACATAGTTAACAAGAAGTACATGCGTAGAGCATCGTTCATGTCAGTAGACAAAGCATGCATATTAACCCACCCGGTTAAAGAGCCTTTGCTAACCCCCTCCGCCCCCCCCCCACCCCCCCGCTCCACCACTTGATAGTTCCTCCTCTCATTTAAAGAGACTTGTCCAAAAAAAGTAGATGAATCCATAAAAATCTTCATTTCAGGGAGGAGGGTTTGAAGTACGGGAGGGGAAGGGTAAAAAAAAAGAGGACCTTGTTCCCTTCCGGCCCCATTCACATCGTTTTATGTACGCCTTTCTCTCCCAACTCATAAGTTTCAATAAGGTCGCCGTAGAGGCAAAGTCATTTGAGAGAAAATGTGCATCGCATAAAACGTTCGCAGTTTATTATCTTGTAACTGCTGCTTTGTCCGGCCGTGCTAGAAACTAAAAAGACACCTCTCCCTTTTAGAACCAAAATTTACAAAGGAGCCTCCTATTACTGTGTCTGCAAGTTTGGGATCCAGTGCCATATTTTCGTGGGATTTCAGTTTTGGAACGTCGGTTAAGTTTGAAAGAATCATTTGGGGAGAAACGGATACTAACCGCAACCAGATTCGGAATAAATACATCACCATTTTTAAAGACCGGAAAACAGCTTTCAACTCAGCACTCGATGACTCATTGAAATCCAGATTGAGCTGGGCGGGAAATATCAGTAAACATGGCTGTCAGGTTGAGTTCATCTTAAAGAATGTCACCAAATTAGATGAAACTGACACTTACGGTTGTGAAGCGTATGTGGACGGGCAAGTTTACGGGAGTGGACCTATAAAACTGGCCGTTCTCAGTGAGTATGAGCATTCTCAATGGTTTACCGGTGTTAAATTTAAGCCAGATAACTTGGTTTTACCATTCACTCTGACGAAGGGCTAACACTCGAAACGCCAGTTTAAGAAATTGTTTTCGGTGGCTGATTCACTTTACGAAATCAATTAATAAATAGAGAATAATACATGGGTGCGGGGAGATATGGAACTTCTCTTAGTAATATCTTCCAATGGTCGATTTTTGTTCTCAGCCGCGAGAAATTGAACATTACTAAAACCACTGAGTTCAATAACTCGGTTTTTCTCTTCGTATTCTGGTTTTCTTCCCCTTCTAGAAACCTTTGAACGTCACTACGAATTTTTCTGTGTTTTAGCAGCCATCATCCAAGAAAAACTCACCCGACAAACGAAGTCAGCTTGAGAATGGTGCATGAAAGCTTTGCCGTTCTTTCGTCAATATGACAGAGTGGCAAGAAAGGCGAGTGACGTGTCTTAGCTGATTGGCCGTGACATCAAACACACGTGAAAAGTTAGCGTATTTTTTCACGTGTGTTGTTACAGCATTTATCAGGGCTGGACTTTCTTTGTAGTACACACCGCCGACGCAGCACCAGAATTTCTTTAGAAACCTATCCCGTTTATTTCAATTCGATATTTCGTACTCGTTCCTCGTGAGAAGAGCGGAGCGGAGTTGAAGTAAAATATTACGTAACGTACTAAAGTAAATGATATAACTGACCATATTTTGTTGTTCCCTCGCCTACATTGTTTTAGTTCCACCGACCATAACCGATCGATCCAATAAGACTATTGATGTTGAAGAAGGAGTTAACGTCACACTACATTGTGACGCAATAGGTGACCCTACCCCAGGTGTCCTATGGGTCAAAGATGATAAAACGCTACAAAACGGCACCTCAACGTCTACGCTTCAAATTCCAAGAATAGAATTGCGAGATGCTGGAACTTATGTCTGCACAGCAGCGAACCAAGCTGGCTCCACGAGTTACAGCGTTCAAGTGAGGGTCGTACGATGTAAGTTAACTGAAATTAACTCCTTTTCTCAGAAGTACATTCAATACTCATATCAGCTTGTTCAAATCCTTCACAAAGTTAGGGTTTAAGTATGTACTCGTGAGTCATAGAAACAGGAAAGAGGATTAAAGCAGGTATATCATGTGCTTTGCGCTTTCACTAACTTTAAAAGATCATATTATGCCATTCGAATTCAAGACTTTAAAAGAAAAGATCTTTAAAAGACGTGGTAGAGCAATTTCATGTAAATTAAGGGAATTACATTTTCCCGAGAAACTTTACGGCACGTAGACCCCCATCGAAACTTTCATTACTTGCTGTTACATTTGATGCATGCAGCTGAAAATTTTCCCGATGTTTCTGATGATACCATGAGCTCTAACTACATTTTAATATTCGCAAAGCCGATAAACTTCTTCACATTGGACTCTTGGGAGTCTGGTTTCTAGAGTTACCTGAGACCCCCTCCTCACCCTCGTAAGAAGTAGAAAAGTGGCGGTCAATAATAACAATGCATTGTGCGATACTCCAAAACCATCATAGGAGGCCGAGATAGGATATCTATCAACAAAACCGGTCTATCCCCCACCCCGTCCAAGCATTGTACCATTTTTTTGTTCTGAAACGAATTCTTATTTCAGATAAACCCTATATTAATAAGACAGCAACTACAGATCCTCTCATAAAATCCTGGATTAACCACACGACAACCTTAACGTGTGCAGTAGATGCTAATCCGTCTGCAAATTTTACCTGGTTAAAACATGGTCAACCAATCTTAGCCGGGATTAACTTCATGCATGGCATGAGTACACTGACGCTGATTCCAAAGACTATGGGAGACTTTGGTTTGTACTCGTGTAAAGCTGAAAACGAGAAAGGGTCAATGGTATATAATATCACAGTGGAGCGCCTATGTGAGTGTACACACTATTGTTTACTCTTAGCTGTTTCTGTTTCCGTCACCGCTGAAGTTTATGCTACGTTTCGAAATTTAACTAAACTACTTTCTGTAAGTTTCCAATAACATCTCATCGCTTCATGATATGTTTCTTCGCATTTTCAATACTGGTACAATACAGAACTAAGGGAGCAAATCGTTCAAACGTCATGTAGGATTCATTGGCATTCCCAAACGTTCAAGGGTCTTATTTTTGATGGTGTGGCCTCTGTGATGAGGCCTTAAAAGAAAGAATTAGAGCAGGGCTCATTTCTTGTCAGTTTTGTTGAACATGTTCCTCAATAGTGCTTTTCAACTGAATATCATGAACCAAAATAACCATTACAGCTAATGCTGACTATGAAAGTGTTAATAAGAAGCATCTAATGTTGACAATGAAAGCGTCAATAAGAATCTAACGAAGGCGTGTGATACTGACTTTAAGCTTGGCCACTGATCTGATTGGCTGAGAGAGGAAGGGCGTTTACGACCCCAATCAGAAAACGCGGTGCAGGAAAACCAGAGACGATCCTTCAAAAATTAGTGATTTCTTTCGGAAGGTACACGATTGTGAACTTTTATCTGTCATGAAATCAGTTTTTTTACTATTTAATATTTTTTTAGACTCACCGGGGCCGCCTGTTATAAACAAATTTACCCCAGACGTGCTGTCCGTCAATGTGTCATGGGATGCACCACAAGACGACACTGATGGTGGTATATTTGATTACAAAATTACAATACTTGAGGAAAACTACCGAATGATACAGCAGCGTCATGGAATCAAACAAACTTTCTTCAACTTTCAAAATCTGAATCAAAACAGATCTTATATCGTTTTCTTACAAGCAAGAAATATTGTTGGTTATGGAGGGTCCGCAAATGGCACTGTTAGAACGCTTGAGGCAGGTAAGGAATACAAATTTCGTTAATTAAACAGCTTGTCATTGCCTGTGACAGCAGTTCACGTAAACAGCTAGTGCGTCAGTTAGTCAATCAAGAGAGAGAGAGAGCCAGCCAGCCTTCCAGTGAGTCAGCCAGCCGGCCAGCCAGCCAGCCAGCCTTCCAGAGAGTCAGCCAGCCAGCCAGCCAGCCAGCCAGCCTGCCAGCCAGCCAGCCAGCCAGCCAGCCTTCCAGTGAGTCAGCCAGCCGGTGATTATGAGTCATTCATAGTGTCAGTCATTTAGCCAGCCAGTCAAAATAATTTTGGTTTCATCAACTGAGTTTATAATGTAAATTGTCCACCGTAAAGAGTTTCAAAGCTGATGTTTCGTGCGTTAGCCCTTCGTCAGAGCGATAAACGCAGCACCACACGGCTTCTGCAGAAACTTACCACCTCTATTCACTAGTCAGTCAGCCAGTCAGCCAATCAGTCAGTCATCAATCAGTCGGTCAGCCAGTCAGTCAGTCAGTCAGTCAGTTAGTCAGTCAGTCAGTCAGTAAGTAAGTAAGTAAGTAAGTCAGTCAGTCAGTCAGTCAGTCAGTCAGTAAGTAAGTCAGTCAGTCAGTCAGTCAGTCAGTCAGTCAGTAAGTAAGTAAGTAAGTCAGTCAGTCAGTCAGTCAGTCAGTCAGTCAGTCAGTAAGTAAGTAAGTAAGTAAGTAAGTAAGTCAGTCAGTCAGTCAGTAAGTAAGTAAGTAAGTCAGTCAGTCAGTCAGTCAGTAAGTAAGTAAGTAAGTAAGTAAGTCAGTCAGTAAGTAAGTAAGTAAGTAAGTAAGTCAGTCAGTCAGTCAGTCAGTCAGTCAGTAAGTAAGTAAGTAAGTAAGTAAGTAAGTCAGTCAGTCAGTCAGTCAGTAAGTAAGTAAGTAAGTAAGTCAGTCAGTCAGTCAGTCAGTCAGTAAGTAAGTAAGTCAGTCAGTAAGTAAGTAAGTAAGTAAGTAAGTCAGTCAGTCAGTCAGTAAGTAAGTAAGTCAGTCAGTCAGTCAGTCAGTCAGTCAGTAAGTAAGTCAGTCAGTCAGTCAGTCAGTAAGTCAGTCAGTCAGTCAGTCAGTCAGTAAGTAAGTAAGTAAGTCAGTCAGTCAGTCAGTCAGTAAGTAAGTAAGTAAGTAAGTAAGTCAGTCAGTCAGTCAGTAAGTAAGTAAGTCAGTCAGTCAGTCAGTCAGTCAGTCAGTAAGTAAGTCAGTCAGTCAGTCAGTCAGTCAGTAAGTAAGTCAGTCAGTCAGTTAGTCAGTCAGTCAGTCAGTCAGTCAGTAAGTAAGTAAGTCAGTCAGTCAGTCAGTCAGTCAGTTGGTCTGTCATTCAGTAAGTTAATCGTTTGGTTGAACGTAATCATTACTTAAGTCAGTCTTTCGTAGTAAGACAGAGAGTTTAAACAGACAGACAGAAGAAAGCCAGAGAGATGTCATAATGTGGTAAGTTCTCAAGGTCAAACCGGTGATCATTCAATATAGTTATTCCGTTATTCAGCTATCCAGTAAGTTAGGTTATCGCTCAATCGGTCATGGCAAACGATCGCTCGGTCGACTACTGAGTCTGCCATTCGATCGGTCGGTCAGCCGATGAGATAATCTGTTTCCAGAGCATACAGTATAAACATCCAGGCAGTTAGAAGAGTCTGCTCGGTTCCAGCTGTGTCGCATTCAACTGAAAAGTCAACTGAACAAGTCAGTAGTGTCGGATTGATCACTGAGCTTGTTGAACAATCTTAACACCTATCTGAACTGCTGATAACAAACCGATATTTCTTTTGCAGACCCACCAAACCCACCCGATATAAAAGCGATATCCAAAGTTCTTGCGTTAAACATAACTTGGCACTCATCAATTGAGGACAGCAAAATTGAAATACTGGATTACAGAATAAAGGTTATAGATAGTATCACACACAGACAAGAAAATGAATATACCGGAATAAGAAGTACATCACTACTTATTGAAAACTTAAGAAGAAACAAGACGTACATTATATTCATACAGGCAAGAAACGAAGCTGGCTACGGACAGTTTGCAAACACCAGCGCAACAACTCTTCTACCAGGTACAACAAATTGTCATACAAAAGTAACGGATTAAAAAAAAAATTATATTTTTGGTAAAAAAAAGTCGGCGGGAGTGGCTCGTCGACAAAGCAAATTAACGATAAAAATCAATAACAGCACCGTAGATCGTGTTTAACTGGATCAGTTGCTTTATTCATCCGTTTTTGCCTGAATTACACTGACTCTTAGAATAATCATAGCAATAAGGGAAAGAAAACAAAATGGATAGCTACCGTCCTAGAGCAGCTGCACTCTTCCTGAATCTGATAGCAACTAAATGCGATAGTGTTCTTTTTGAAGTGAATGGGCACTTGTTTCTGCATGTTGATAATTAAGTGGAGCCAAGTTTGTTTCCATTTGAGTAAATCAATCAAAAACGGTCCAGAAAGTTAGACCTTAAATGGAGGATCCCAGAAGATCACGAGTCTAATTTTCATCCAGAGTGCTTAGCATTTGACGATCCTCTAATCATCCGACTTAGAAAACGCACAAGCTATGCTACATACCTTTTTACCATAATACTTCATAGGTCGAGTTCCTTCGTTAAGATTGGTTTTCTCTCTATTTGTCCTCGATATGCCAGGGCCACCAGACACACCTTTTATATCAAACATCAGTGTTGCTGGTAAACGCTGTTCACTGCATTGGAGGACACCATACAATGGTGAAAGCCCGATAAAGATTTATATCGTGCATCTCTGGGTAATAATAACCGCGGCAAATGGCTCATCGCACAAGGAACATTTGAGTTCCTTGAATACTACAGAAATGAGTTACGCTTTGGATCTAGATTGGGACCGAAACTACTCGGTGGCCATATCAGCTTGGAACAAGTATGGCGAGAGTTTAGGGTTGTCTCTGATGGAGAGACAATTTAGCACTACGAAAGAACCTGAAGGTAACTGATACTTGTTGATAAAGGCATGTATAACGTTATTGATTCATTTATTATTAAGTAAGGTGGCTTAAGTTAATACCGCATATCAAAGACCTACGTGACGTCTTCAACCTCAGAGAGCTGCGCTAGTCAAGAAACCATCTAAGGCTCAAAAATTGTGCTCACGTTGATCAAATCTTACTTTTTCAGAAGAAAGCACGACAACAGAGTCCAGTACTGCCGCCACTTTATCGCACACTACGTATTCCCCTTCAGAAGGTAGGGACTCAAATACTGCCAATCTTGCCAGTCTCATGAAGCCGTGTGAAATGAAAACGTGGCAAAGAAGACAGAGCACCAAGTCACTTTCGTAACTTAAAAGAAAAATGGCCACCCGTCCGAAAACCTGAAGAATTGCTAGAGTGAAGGGGGGGGGGGGGGAGCCTTTTGATGCCCTTGCTTTTTCATCCACATGGAGAAGCAATATTTCTCATCGCTTATTGATGTGGAAACTGTAGATTAACAAGCTCATGTACTACAGTCCAATAAGTCGAGTGCAGACCTCGTTAATTGATTGAAAATTTTTTTTTAATCAAATATTAATCTTTTTTTAAATCAAATCTCACTTTTTCAGAAGAAAGTACGACGACAGAGTCCAGTGCTACCGTCACTTTACGACACACTACGTACTTCCCTTCAGAAGGTAGGGACTCAAATACTGCCGATCTTGCCTTTTAAGTCATGAAGCCTTCTAAGCCGTGTGAAACAAAAACGTGGCAAAGAAGACAAAGCACCAAGTCACTTTCTTAACTCAAAAGAAAAATGGCCACCCGTCCGGAAACTGAAGAATTGCTAGAGTGAATCGGGAGGGGGGGGGGGGGAGGAGGAGCCTTGTAATGCCCTTGCTTTCATCCACATGCATGGAGAGGCGATATTTCTCTTCACTGACCTATTGATGTAGAAAACTGTAGATTAAGGTCACGTACTACGGTTCAATTAGTCGAGTGCAGACCTCGTTAATTGATAGAAAATTTTCTTTTAGTGACAGTTGATGAAACGATAATCATATATCCGCGAACCAGCCACCCTTCCCATCCCAGTCTCCGACAAAAATGTTGAGTAAACCCTTTAACTCCTATGAGTGACCAAGACAGAATTTGTCCTCAAAATATCAATAAAATATCAACCAGATATGTGATGAGTATAAAGAAAAATATCAATTTGGGAATTAAATCTAAACTATCATTATTAGAATTGTATAGTTGACTGTAAAGAGAATGACAAATTTGATTTGGAAATAGAGAGGGAACTTCAATTTCTTTAAAGTTTGACTCTTTTCTCTTTTTCATTATCAAGAAAAGTGATCTGACATAATTCAGTTATCAGAGCCATCCGTGCCCGTTCTAAGACACAATAATCTGTAACTATCTTATAGAATTGTCAAGCAGCACTGTAGTATCTCAGACGGAGTTACCTGTAATAACACAAGGTATATATTTCACCCTTTTTATGTCCATAAGGTCTTGAAATTTTTCGGGAACCGTTGTTTATTACGATACAGAAATTTAAAAAAAACTAAATAGATTTATGTCTATAAATGTGTTATCAGTTTTTGTAACGGTGTACTGAGCGGTCACTTGAGTGCACGTTCTCTGTTCCTATCAAGCGATTTGAGCATCTATCGTTTGCTTTTTAGACGGATCTTACATTATAATTCCGACCTGGATGCTCTCTTTTCCTCAGACTATTTCCCTTGCAGAGGGCGACAGTTGCTGTAATTATTATCTAGTGTTTATCTCTGTTTGAAATGAATTTGAAATGTTTTAACGAAGATTCCTTTTTTCTTTAATTACTGTCTACTAACGCATTTTTTCTACCTTTCTCATTAAGAATTAAAAGGATCTAGCGCCGAGAGAAAAAGCGAAAAGGATACGTTTACTTACCTTCTTCCACTGTGGATTATCTTGCTGGCATTCGCAGTGCCTATAATTTTTTTCCTGTCCTGGAAAGCATCTAAAAAGAGTAAGTAGATCTTTTTGGTTTCGATTTTAGCATATACCACACGGCAGGTGAATAGTGTTCTTTCGCGCGCAGTGATTAGCTGGTTTGGATGGGAGCAGTAAGTACTATTCTATTCCAAGCAGCCGAAGGGACAAAATCGCCTGCCAATAATTTCATTTCCGACCATTTTTGGTATATCGACATAGACAAACAAATTTTTTTGGTTTCTATGCGGCATATACTAAAACCATTATTTGCTACGATGTCGGTGAAAACAGTAGATATTTACTTCCAATTCGGTTATTAATTGTTAGATAGTACATTTCGAAAAGTTATCGTGAGACTGAAACCAAAGTAATCATACAGCGCGAAGGTTTGTTTCCATCTATTAAACAGTAGTGAAAACCAACATCGAAATCTTTGCGTACATTTCAGTTGCTTACAAATTTTTGAAACTCTGGCCGTAATCACGAGTATTAAAAATTATCTATGTCAGTGTATTTTGTTGTGACGAATAATTAAATTCTGAGGCTTTGCTGTTGTGTCTCATATCAAAAAAGAAATATGTATGTTTTCCAATGACATCACTAGTTATGAACAGCTAAATATTAGTAAATAACAGCTTGAATAATCAATTGCTTTTCAGTCACTCGCTGCCGCGGTCTGAAAGTGACAGATTTTGACGGGTAAGTATGCCAACCACGACAACCAGATCTCCATTGGCCTGAAATAGACCGTTTTACTCAATAGTATTCTCGAAAACATTTTGTCCTCCTTCCAATAAATAATACACTCGCTTGACCGAGGCACAAACTGCGTTTTATTAACGGTTTCACTTCAGCCAATATTACCGAGGCTTTCTTACATGAAACATAATCAAAGCAATGGTATGTTTTCCCCTCGAATTACTTGACAGATTTTAAGATGTAAGTATACAATTTTTTCTTGTGTTTAATCTGCGTCGCTTCGCTGCGTTGTTCTTTTTCCAGAGCTTTGCACACGCCATGCACTCTCGTGAGTAAGAGCATCGCCTTTTCGGGTTTTTTTTTCATCTTCCACGTTCTCACCCCGTTCTTCGTCTTCAAATCATCACGATCGACCGTTTAACTCTTTCTCTCTCTGTTTATTTCTATAGAGATTGTGAGCAAGGCAATGCATTCTCGCTGAGTAAAATGGAAAAACTGAAGGAAAGAAGGGTAAATATTTCTAGTATTCTTATAGGTCTTTCACCCTACGAATAGTTTGCTATGGCTTAATAATTGTCTCGAATGAAGTGGAGTTAGTCTCCAACTCGCAAAACACGTGTCTTAATCAGCGATGTTACAAGGGCGTAGCAAGGGGGGTCCTGGGGTGCCCGTGCCCCCCCATCCCTTTTGTTAGCCTTTCTTTGTCACATTAAGTAAAACACAGGGTGGAGTACCCTCTGTGTGACACAGTATGCCCCCCCCCTCCTTCTGAAAAATCCTGGCTACACCACTGTGTTATGGACCAAAAATTCAGCCGCGCCATACTGTGGTGTTTATATGACTCCGTTGATGAAAGTTAATGCGATCTTGTGAAGTATTTCAAAGCCATTTTTTTTTAAGGCTGAATTGAAGGTAAACGGTATTAATTACCTAATTCCATTCCAGATTTCCAAACATTACGAGACTTTAATAGAAGATTTAGAAGGGCATCGTAATCATGGTCACTGCATGGAGGACGAAAGTGTCATAGACAATGGGAACCCTGTGACAGATCACCAACAGATCCCAGGAAGCATTGGGACGTGTGATCAAACTTACGAGAAACCAGACAGTCCTGGTTCAAAACAGGTTAGATGCAGCATAGAATCAAGTTATATCGACTAAAAAATCAATCACCGGAAAAAAAAGACTATCACTTAAACTGCGCGACTTATTGAGCTTCAATTATATATATATAAATGAATGTGGGGTTAGAGTCTACCTTGGCATAAAGTGCTCAATGCTGTGGTAGCAGAGCTAAGTATACGTAAGTTAAAGAATTAAAGAGGACGCATCGATTCTATGTGACTCAGAGTTTCGCGCCTAAGCGCTCGTCAGACAGAACTTTTCATGTATATACGTATGCATGTATGTATGCGTGTATGGGTGCATGTATGCGTGTATGTATGCGTGTATGTATATATGTATATATATATTTTAATTTTTAACCGAACAAAACTCAGACTTCGCTTCTCAAGGGATCCTGGACTTGAAGAAAATAAATATACATAAAGCTGAGAGTAAAGATGAATCAGCGCCCTCTTGAGCGAAGAGTTTCTTTTCTTTTTATTTTCCAGGACTCCATCGATCTGACGAAAGATGATGCAAAACCCTTTGAGAACTTCCAAATGGCGCTTAAATGAAGACAAAGGCCAATCCAGGCTCTTCGGATGATGATCTGATGCAGCAATGGAACGTGCTCTGGATGAAATTCCAGTATTCCTTGTCGACTTTTCTTAAACAGTACATTTTACTTCAAGTCAGCACCAATCTTTTTATAATCAACATTAATTACAATTTAGTACAATTTACTAAACATAATGAGGAAATTTATTGGTTGTTTTTTGACGTAAAGAAAACAAATTAGTGGTAAATAGCTGTGAAACTGCAAGATTAGACGACTTTTTAGTTCTTGAACTTGAGCATTGTAACATACTCCTTCGTGGGCAATCTGATTAGCTTTCAGCCGTGTGATTCACTCAGGAATCACATTAGCTTTTTTTTCTTTTTTTCGTTGTGAATTAGATTGGAAAACTAGAAAGTTAAAAAAATCAGATTTGTAGGTTTTTCAAAGTTAAACATTAAAATTGTAGGGAAATTAACACCAGGACTTTAACATGGTCGTATTAAAGCTAGTGGCGATTGAACTTAGTGTTGTGCAAGTTTGGTATAAAATTGTACATGTGATTTCAAATCGAACTCACGCTATTTGATGTTTTAATTCTATGTTATAAATGATATGTTGTACTATAGTTTTTAAGCAAAAGGTGCAATAAAAATTGTGTCTATCCACGATTATACACGCGTTTTAATTGTTTTTACAAATGATCTATTGGAGGACACACGCATAGGTGACGTCATCATTAGCAGCATTTTGACGTCATCTTTGATCTGTTACTTGACAGAAGACCTCATCTAAGATTTATGTTATTTATATGGGGAGAGATAAAGTTTCTTAGTTTATTTTGTTCAGGTTACGGATAAGTAACATTTGCATTTGAAAGTAAAAGGAATCAAAGTTCTGGAATGTGTTATTTTCTGTGAGAGTCGGTTCCATCTCCTTAAAGGTTTTCCATCCCTTCATCAACATCCTTAAAATCTTTGCGCAGATTTTAGTTGCTTACAAATTTATGAAACTATAGCTGTAATCAAGAGTATGCTAGTGTATTGTGTTGTAAATTTGCATATTTGTGACTTATTAAGCAGCCATGAATAATTAAATTTTGAGGCTTTACTGAAGTGTGTAATGTGAAATAACGATCGGAGTATGTTTGTTCTTGGCGTGTCTTGAGCGTATAAAAGCAATGATTTACTCCTTTAAGTTTGCTGCTTTCTTGATCGCATTTGCACAGATATCATGTGTTTCGTCTTTTGTGCGAGAAGGACATCTTGATCTGGACGGTTACGTAAGTAATTCTTGTTCTTTACGTGAAAAACTTCTTTAGTAATAGAATTCTATGTTCTTCTGTATGATTTCCTTTTATCAACTTTTCTGAAATTATTCGACTGCACATGCGGTTCTTTCATCGTAATAGATTCCTTTTTGCAGAATTTTGCTTTCCTTGCAAGCCTCTGTGGCAACTACACCGGACCAGCTGTTCAGTATAATTTTTCATATCCCAAGGTAAACAAATTAAGCCAACCGTTATTATTCACTGAAACTCTGTTTATAGAAATTAATTTTCAGAGTTTAATTAAATTATTTACCGATTCCTACTACTGCGACGATATGGTTTTAGTTGAATCGATTACTTGATGTCATCCTCGAGGCCAGGAGGCGTGACAGGCAGTAAGTTAAAAAGTAAATTTTTGCTGTTCCATTCTATTAACGAATATCGTTGCCAATATGACCGTAGTTTTCGAGAGAGAAACTACTTTTTCCAATCAAAAGATGTTGGTAAGATTGCCTCGTTAGCGCAGTTGTCAGCGCGTCAGTCTCATAATCAAACAAGATTTTTTTTCTATCAAAGCCACGCTACCTCCTGTAAAATTGCTTAGATAGGGTACTTAAAAATGAATGCCCCGTGTGAGGATCGAACTCACGACCTTCAGATATCTATTAAGATTATGAGACTGACGCGCTGCCTACATAATATTTAATATCTAATATTATAATATTAATTTTGGTCATTTTGCTAGCCAGGCAAGTAAAGAGGTTGTTTTTTTTCTATCAAAGTCACGCTGCCTCCCGTAAAGTTGCTTAGATTAGGTACTTACTCAGGACCTTCAGATAGCTAATTAGACTATGAGACTGACGCGCTGCCTACTGCGCTAACGCGGCCGGTTGAATGAAGAGAATGGTATGTGGCTTCATGATTTGGTATTCACCTCAGATTTAAATGCATGATACTACCTACGACGATTAACTAACGGTTATAATGTCCCCACGATATTATATCTTATTTACTTATCTATTAATTATTATTTCTACCATCACGAATGTACCTGTGGTGAATTGAAATAAGGCTCTCTCTTTCATCCAGCCGCATTTACAACAGATCGCATTGGGGATATGAACATAGCAAACGATGTAAGCCCGAAAATATCTTATGCGAGATTGATAGGTTTTAAGCATTGGAATTTACCGCCTTTGAAAATAACTGTTCTTACTTTTCACTTTTCATGGGCGTGTTAGACAAACATAATAAATGAGTCGAACTTCAATTCAGAAATCTAACAAAACTGACTAATTTCGCAGCTCACACATCGCTGCACGGTTGTGCGATGAGAAGGGAGTAGAGAGATTCCATTCATGGGTCCTTTTTTTAAATCTAGACTGGGTACTAGTTGTTCCGATCAAAATCTAACGCAATATTTTCTAGGCGTCAAGTCCAGCCCGGTTAGCTCAGTCGGTAGAGCATCAGACTTTTAATCTGAGGGTCATGGGTTCAAGTCCCATATCGGGCAGAGCTTTTTTTCTTGCTCAATCCTTGTTGTTGGCTCAGGGCATGATAGCGGCTGGGTTCCGTAGAGCGAAGAAGACCTAAGGTAGAACAGATGACGTTGTGGTAAAGAAATACCGTTGTCCCGAGGAAAATTCAAAAACAAACTTACAAGGCAAAACAGCACGGAAGAAGTCTCTCAAGCGATGCGTTTTGATTGGCTCTCTCTTTGGTTATCATCTTTTGTAGGACAGACGCATAGATGACGTCGCTATTAAAACTTTCTGCTTCATTATATTATTTTTTAGCAATGGAGAACTTTTTCCGTGTTTACATACTCTCATCTAAACACAAGGAGGGGTTGAGTTAAGCAAACCCGAATAAAGAGATTGACAGATGCTGTAGACAGCTTTTGAAACCAACCTCGGCAAAAATTTGACTATAAACAGATAGCACAGATGCTATTCCTTCTTACGCAGTTTCAAGAGCCATAGTCGAGCTTACTCTTCACTTCCGGGCGGAAGTAACCCCATTCTGTAGGGTCAATGGTTAAACATTTTAATTTGATTTAGTAAGAAAAGTTTATGGTAAGAGATGTTGAGGTCAAAAATACTTTAATAGAGACTAAATTTAATAATAATCATTTTGGTCCTTGCTAGGCAGACAAGTAAAGAGGTTGCATTTTTTTCTATCAAAGCCACGCTGCCTCCCGTAAAAATTTTTAGAGTAGGTACTTAAAAATGAATGCCTCGTGTGAGGATCGAACTCACGACCTTCAGATATCTAATTAGATTATGAGACTGACGCGCTGCCTACTGCGCTAACGAGGCAATCTTACCAACATCTCTTGATTGGAAAAAGTAGTTTCTCTCTCGCAGTTTTAGTACTAAAAGCTCTGTGCTCACCACCAAAAGTTTTTCATGGTCACTTTTTAAAATTCATATTAGACTGGGTATAGTCTTTCCGAGGAAAATCTAACGCTATTCTTGGGGTTAAGATCAGCCCGGTTAGCTCAGTCGGTAGAGCATCAGACTTTTAATCTGAGGGTCATGGGTTCAAGTCCCTTATCGGGCTTGGTGTGAGATCTTTGCTGGAGAGATCTAAAGAGCATGGTGTAAACATGCGACTTGTTCACACTACCCAAACTTCTGCCGTTTCATGAGAGCACGTCTAAATTGAGGGTTAAGCCGTAAAAAAAACCGTAAATCGGTGATGGCTACATGACAATATCAAGAAAGGCAGAAAATATTGCAAAGATTTTTGAAGTTCGCTATAGTTCCATTTGATAGAGTGAGCTATCTAAAGTAACAAACTGAAATATACCATTACCAGTGTTATCGCCCGGTATAGGACTTGAACCCATGACTCTCAGATTAAAAGTCTGATGCTCTACCGACTGAGCTAGTCTGGCGACTCGTCTTTATCGTCATGTATTGCTCTCATTGAACGTAACTTCCTACCTAGACTATATTTTAAGAAGATGATGAGAGGGGCTAACCAGATTTTAATAGTATGTGACTAATTATTGGAATAGACATGTCAGTAAAGTGAGGAATAGAAAACGAGAACATGCAGTGATGTACGTGAGAAAGGATGGCGCAGTGACCGAGTGAGCTCTCTTCCCATCGCTGTGGCCAGGGTTCAATTTCTTCATCTGACATGTAATTTAAGTTTGTTGCATTTTTTGGTCTGAGGATTTTCTCCGAGCATTCCTTGCTCCGCTTTCCACCAAAACTTACACTTCAAATTCCATTTGAGGTTGACTGAGAAGCGAGTCAATTCAACAGAAAAACACATTAGTTCTTTTCTGCAGCTTAACATGATTCTTCAGACTTTATACATGCCGTGAGTGATAATGATGGAGAACTGAACGACTATATAACACCAAAATCAGACAGGAGATTATCACAACAAAGTCAAAAAACATTTTTAAAGGCTGCCCAAAAAATTCTCAAAAAATGTCTAAGAAATAGCTGTTCTAGTTACAAAACTACGGTTTGTTTTCTCGCCAGTTCAAATTCGAAGAGAGTAATTAAAAAATATGTACAGTAGTTTTTAAGCACTGCATTTTGCCTTTTTTTCCAAATGGTAAAGCTATCAAGGTGGAACCCTCTGTCAATTTCATTTTCTCTAGCCGTCTGGTTGATCGTCAAAACGGCACGAAATATGTAAAGTTGTGCTTATTTACATCGAGTTTTCTCAGTTTCAACCAATGGGATCAAATCACAGTAAATCTACTCACAGCAATCAGATCAGAGAACAGATATAACAAGTTCGTGGTCAAGTCTCAAGAGCATCGCCTTCGTTCGTGCCACAAAGGCTCTAGAGTTTTGCACATTACCTCAGTGCAATTCTTTCACACACATCTTTTGAGTGGCGTAGAGGTCCAGAGAGAACACAATGCCATACATCGAGAAAAGAAGACATGGAATCGTCCGCGACACAAAAGATCTCCTATGTTCCTCTGGTTTCATCTTACAGCAGCCGCAGTAAACGTATTTCTACTCTAAAAGGTATTTCGTCGCAAAGGTTCCAAAATGCTTCCAGACTTTTTCCCACCTGACAAGCTGACGAAGAAAACTATGAATGATGAAAAGTTCGATCCTTCTAAAGGCACAGACATAAGGAAATATTATTCTTGGGAGAACGAAGAAAAAGGCCGGTCTGAAGTGGAAAAAATCAAGGAATCTTGGATGATGTACTTTGGCCTTACCAAGGCATGATTCTACTCTAAGCTTTGACTGTAACTACGTGATGTTCTCTTTGAAATTAGATGTTCTCATAAGCATTCAAATCTGATCGAGATTAACTTTTTTTTCTCAATGAGTCATTCAGTTTTAGGAGGTTAACAAATATGATTAGTCGACTAAGGAAAAGGATGAACCATTTTGAAGAAGAGGGAAATCAATTATTGTGTGTTTTTACTTTTCAATATTTTTGCCTCATTTCTTGCTTAATCAATACTGTTTTCAGCGTTTTCCTCAAATATGGTAGTCTATGAAACAAAATGTCGGAACTAAGTGACTTTGAGTCGAGATTATCTCACACGTCAACGGATCAAAAGATATTATGCAATAAAATCAATATTGTTCATTTGAGATCGACCAATAGGATTGTATGTTCATTAACAAAATGAAGGATTTGCCTCAAACAATCGATCTCAATGCAAATAATTGCTAAGGCACTGATGCGTTTGTGAATTATTATTATTTCATAGGTAAAATAAAACAAATACTGCCACGACCAGGATTATATGAATTCGATTCTCGTCATCAAAATTAAGCAATCATTGGATTACGGCGTCAAAGAACTAGAAAATGGAACATCAAATGGTCTCGATATGAATTATACGCTAAGTTTTCGGTAATTTTAATGTTTTGTTGCACCATCGAGGCCAGGTTCGTTTGTAAGTCATTAAGTTCACTTAATCTCAAAGCAAAACTTAGCGCAAGTTTCATAATTTATCACTGTGGATTATAAAAACGATTGTGGAACATAATTTAAAATAAAATAAAGGGAAAATACTACGTGAGCGGCGTGTTAATCTATTTGAATTATACAACGGTCAAAATGCATAACGTTATATTTCTTTTTTCATGCATTGCTACTATCAGGAAACGCCCTTGCTTTTTATTGACACCGCGTTAATATGTTTACCTGGAAAATTTACCCCGACTGGAGAGGAATAGCAAAAATATCATTATATTTTTTTTTTTTTTTTTTTTTTTAATAACCATACTAAAGAAACAGATCTATTCTTCTTCGTCCCGGCGGGCTATGAGTACACTGGCGGCACATTGGGCATGCACTCAATTATGGTTAATTATAAAACTAAAGAGCCGCGACGCCGGCGGTTTTGAAAGGCACCGATTTCGCTCGATGAATACCGACCTTCACAGGCTAAGCGCTCACGGTAGGCCTAGTTAAAGATATAAAGTCTCCATTCGTTTGCATTATATACCTAATCAGCGAGCATAGGGTTAGTATTTCGATTAGAACTCGTAAGCTGTTCACTGTGCAATTTCGCCAACGAGGGACAAAAGTCCCTTCAACCTATTGTTTTACAAACCGCCAACATCCGCTCGTAATATTCTAAAAATCGTAGAATTGGGCTTTAGTCAGTTTTGTTTGCTATGCGCTCTTGTCAGACTCTGAGTGGAGTTAACTTGTATCCGTCGAACAAAAATATTTCAACCGATGATGGCGTGGACACCGGAAACATATCCCAGTTCTACGAGCCATGATAATTTTTACGATTCGGGAATCACTACCAGAGGAAAGACATCCCAATGAAGATCAGTGAGTTGACTTCGATGACTCAAACAATTCTTTGAATGCAGGATCTTTCATTTATGGAGAAATAATTCCGGATTGAGAGAGTCAATTAGAAATTGAAGGTAAAGTTAAAATCACCTGAATACAAAGTATCACAAGCAGTCAATTCAGACAACTTTTCAAATTTCAAGGTTGACAAGAGGTCAGAAGTATGCAAGTGTGACAGGTGACGCGAACTTCAGTCGTAATGTATCGTAACGATAAATGTAATTAGTGTTATCAACTGAGTTGACAACGTTAATTGGCCATTGTAAAGAATTTAAAGGCTGACGTTCCGAGCGTTCGCCCTTCGTCAGAGCGATTGGGTAACGATAAATATAGAGCGATTAGGTAAAGATAAATGGTCTGAGTGAAACTTAGTTTGCCAGGTACAAGTTTGCGATCTCATCGATATAAATACAATTTTACCAAAAGCTTATCGAATCGTCATCTCTAAGTCTATCTCTTATTTATGAATTGTATGTTTTCAGTCCTGGATGGAGATGTAGAACCCACAAACATTTGATAAAAGCACATTTTAGGCCAATTTTGTTGTTGCGAAAATTGATACGATGCATAATTCACTTCGGTTGAATTACGCTTCGATAAAAATTAGTGAATTATTTCAGATTTCTTGGATTCCGTCGTTGTTTTCAATGTAAAAGCCGGCCAAAACCAGAAGGCGCCCTCACAATGGCTTTGTAGAGTGGTCTGCGGTACATTATCCTTTTCATTGGTTTGTGACTTATTAGGCAACATTGTACGGTTTGATTTTTATTATTCTGGAAACAGTTGCAGCTGACAGAGAGAGGGGATTGTTTTTCCTAGAGGCTTATTTTTGCCCTCTTATTGAGATACACATGTAGCATTATTACCTACTGTAAACATTGGTGGAGATATTAATTAAAATCTGTGATACTGTTAATTTAGTTTTCCTCTGAATAGTGAACGGTTTAAAGTTTTCATTAGAAGGTTGAGCATTAATTTCCCTGTGGTCTTTTGCAAGACAATGCAAGATTTAAATGATATATTTGCTCTCAATTTATCACGTATACAGATATTTTAAAATAGGTCAAAGGACTGAAATCGTGACTAGTTAATATATTTTGGCTAGAGTAGATTGCTTATTTGCCGTAAAACAAACTTCAATTTTATTAAATTAATGATATTTTTCATTCAGTTTTTGTATCTGATCATAAAATAAAGTGATATGACTTAAATTGTATGTTGTATTGCTTACTTTTTTAACATTTTTATATTCGAATTTTATCATGTGGCATTAAGCCATGTGCTATTTTAGGTACATAATTCCTGTTGAAAGTTAATTGACGGAATATTCGTGGCATCTGTTATTGACTGGTTAGAGAAAAACTGTTATATTCCTGTATCCATGAGTGAATTTCTGCAACATCTAGTGAATGGGAGGATGTAGAATTTCTGCAACATCCACTGTATTAGTGGTCACAGAATTTCTGCGACACCCAGTGTATAAATGGTAGCAGAATTTCTGCGACATCCAGTGGACTAGTGGTGGCAGAATTTCTGCAACACACAGTGCGTGAGAGGTTGCAGAATTTCTGCAACATTCAGTGACTGACTGTTAGCAGATTAGACGGATTACCTCTGCATCTTTTCATGATTTTCCATTAACACATAGTTTCTTTCGGACACGCTAAATATTGCAGAGGAAAATGTAAATTTTCAATTTATTTTAAAATTTGTCCGTTAGGTTTGATAATTTTTGGAAAACACAAAATAGATTAGAAAGCGTTTAAAGGTGATAGAGCAAAATTTTCGAAGAACTGATGATAGAATTAATATATGACTGTTACAAAAATAAGAATAAGGGGCATTTTTCCACAATCTGTTAGAATGATTTAAAATGACGTTTCAAAGTTAAAATGTAAGGAACGTGAAATTTACTTTTCCCAATGAAGATGCAAATAGTTTTGTATGTAATTGAGAAAGTGGAAACAGCAATGAATTAAACGTCAACCACAACTTTTATTTTTGTATTCTGTGGCCCACAAATAGAAACAACCTTCAATCATGCAAATCTTGTTCGTTTGGTTAGGAAACATCATTGTTCTCTGCGCTGATGACGTTAGGAAACGTTTGCGTCATTTCAAAGGATTTAACTAAGAACTAACTTGTTAATCCTTTTAACTCCCAGAAGTTATCAATATTCCAATTTGTTACCTTGCAAACAGGTCATGAGAACACGAGAGCTTATCAGAGGGCATTATCTTGATTTGATATAATAGTGGGACTGATTGGCTTTTAGTAAGAGAAGAATATCATTTTGTACAATTGAGTCACTACTGTACGAATTCAGATCTTGGTCAGAGGAATAGGCTGTGATGTAAAACTAGAAATTGCCACGAAGACGAAAGTAGTCGATGCAAATTAGATGAAGATCATTAGAAAAATGATAATTGGATCGAGATAAAAGTGCATCGTCATTAGGGGATTCTTCTTTGCGGTGAACTTTGATCAATTTGCGCTTGGTTTTGTCGCAAGATTGCGTGATTAGTAAAAGGCTTTTATCAGCCGGTCCGTTTTGAATTGCACCCTAGGCACTTGGAAATTACGTTTGCACAGCCCAACGGTGTACACAAGCAATGCAAATTTTAGTGATAGCCACGCTTGTTGTTCTTCTCATTCACAACTTGTTTCATTTTCCACAGATGTAAACAAGAAGTAACTTTCAGTAAATATCAGTTATAACTTTCAGTTCGTTTTAAGAGACTGATTTCACGGTAAAATCTCCAGCAGGGCAGGAAACCTACACATTTACAATAAGAGGTTTAGGAATAATGACACTAATGAAAAACACTTTTCGCCACATTCCACTTTAAGTACGCTCTCGTAGTTCTCTAAGATGTCAATATTCCACAATCCATACAAGTTTTGTCGTAAAAGTGAAGAGAAGTGTTTTTTTTCATTTTCTCATACAGAGTCAGGGTCTCTAGGCCTTAGCGGCACAATCCCCAGGCTTCCGAGAAGTCATTGTCCCCCAGGTTGTCTTTCTTCCCTTCCACGCATATTGGAATAAGCGGAGCAAAAATGAGTACTTTTGATATTCTTCCAAACTATTTATCTGAATGCTGTGCCAAGTATTTGTACCGTAGGAAAACCACATTATACAGAATGCTTTTCCTTAATAAAAACGAAAAAACAAATTAAGTATAGGGAAGGTAACCTTAACCTGGCTGACCCAAGTGAAGTTCACGATGAAAGATGTGTATCCCAGTGGAACGCCTTTTTATACAATTAATTCCACACCGAACTTTGATGAACGTCCACAGTTCACAATGGTTTTGCTAAAGCGGAACTTGGGAAAATTGAAGAGGATCTGAGATGTTTTTTTTGATAAGTGGTGAAAAAAGAAAGGGATAATTTACTCAAAGATTGATGACTGGCCAAGAGAAATTACTTTCATTGTGACAGTCCGTAAGTGCCTTGTAGAAGTATTCGCCAACAATGAATATTCAGGACTACGCCAAGTCGCTCATATTGTTGTTAAATCCAGCTGATCTTGTTTTTCTCTTCTTTGATATCTCAGCCGGCAGAAAATCTGGACTCATAGACTCATGCTCCGATCACAGCATGAATAAACATTCAAGCTCAAGTATCTTTATCCTCCTTCAAACAATGAAGACAACAAAAGTGAAATTTTTTTAAGGATTTAATTCAAACTCTTCAAGAATAAACATACGTGTGCAGTAAACTTTTCAGTCCGAAGGAAAAGACCTGTCGAAGCCGAAAAGCTACATTGAGGGCGTGCGGGCATCCATAAAATGAGTGACAGCTTTGTTTGATTAGGTTTTGGTTGTTGGAAGGGTAATTATATGCTGCAGTTCTGATAAGCCTCTTATCTTCTACGGTTAAAACGTATTGTGATAAAAATCAAAGTGCTCTATGAGCAAACTCGTGAATTGACACATGATTTTTTGGATTATGTTTAACGTTATCTGGTTTAGGGAATTTTGTGGTTGATTGTCGTATCTAGAGTACAAGCAGTAGTTCAGTGTTTGCTAATGAAGCAAAGAAACAAAGTAACGTTGGGATAAGAAGGCATTGCAATTGAAATGATCATGCTATTACATTTGACAAGGGTGGATGATGTCATGTGTTTTAAACGTATATCATTTTTGTTTCTGGTTCAAAAGAAAAGGTTGGAAGTAAATGTGGGTGAAAAGTGAAATTTACTGTCTATCATTGTAAAAATTAGAAAATCAAGGCAATACTGTCTTAATGAAAACAGTAACGATTCCCTCTTTATCAAATGAGACAAACGGGAACGAGTGTTGAGTGATATAACTAAGCCAAGACTGCCACCGTTATTTTGCTAGGCAACGTATAATCAATAACAAGATAGAATTTCATTTCAGGCCTATTTATCAATTTTGCGGTGTATAACTTTCGCATTTTAGTACGTAATACGTACTTCTTCTTCCTGTTGCATCCGCGTCAAAACAATGCCAAAAAAAACCCGTCAAACCGGTTCTTATTAGCGTGATACAAACCTCCAGCCCATCCTCCAGCGCCTCCCACAATGAGAACATACATGCAACAGCGACACGCAACATACTTTCCCTTGGTCATTTATGTTTGGAAATAGAAAAGCGGTCCATTAACTGACCAAAAATATTTAGGACGTTTCTGCTTTATTCAAGGTGAGTGAAATATGTTGTTTTGAGAAATAAAACCTGATTTTCTCCTCATGATCGCAGCAAGAGTTGGCGAGATAACAGAGAATCTTTAAGAAAACAGGAAATTTGGCTTGGAAGAAGTGGTTTGTTTTATATTGGTAATTTCTCGTTTTGGTGAAGTATTATTTGGTAGCTTGTAAGATGGCGCGCGTCTCTTAGTTTAGGGCGTTTCTACTTTGTTCAAGGTGGGCGAAATATGTTCTTTTGGGAAATAAAGCCTGGTTTTTTCCTCAAGATCGCAGCTGGAGTTAGCGAGATAACAGAGAATCGTTAAGGAAACAGAAAAATTGGCTTGGAATAAGAAGGATGTTTCAGATCGGTGATTTCTCGTTTTGGTGAAGTATTATTTGGTAACTTGTAAGATAGCGCGCGTCTCCTAGTTTCCAGTTGGATGAAGAAGTTAGGATTCTTTCAGATGATTTGTAATGAAATAAATTTGGTCTGAACAATGCTGCGATCAATCAACTCTCATGTCACAGTTGTGATGGAAACCGCATTCCTTCTGGGAGACCCACAGCTTAACTCACCCCTCATGTCATTAAACTTTATTTATATCTAATCTAGAAATCTCTGCAACAGAGACTCTTCATATTCCAAAGATTTCTCATTTGCCCGCTAGGACCCTGTCTCACAATGAATCTGTTGTACTTAAGACTCCACGGACTGAAGTTAGATCTTCGACGAACAATGTTCTTTTTTGTCGGGTCACTTACAAGCGGAAAACTAATTTGTGCAGCAAAGTGTTGCAATGGATAATTCATGTAGATTTGATTTGCCTGTCATTAAAAAAAATTAAGAATATCTCAAATTAATGATACCTTAGTAATGTCTTTTATTCTCCACTCGACGTTTTTTGTCATCGCATGTCTACATTCCATTGGAGAGCTGACAACTCCGACGTCCACAGAAAAGGGAAACAATCTTTAAAATATCGTGAGCATAAAGTAAATATGATCGAAAGGTAAACAGTACTACTTTTTTGTGGTGATCAGAATCCTCTTAAAACAGTGAATACCGGAAATTAGAACTGAAAAATGATCAGAGACAAGGCTCAGCACATCAATCAGTGTCTTCTTAGTTGAGATGCTATGGATGTATGAGCGAAAAAAAAACCTTCTCTTCGGAAATGTGAACATTTGTACAGCTACAGCAAGTAATATAGTAGTAGTAGTAGCCCAGAGAAATTACATCACCGTATTTTCAGACTGTTTTCATGTAGTAGATTTACAGAATCAAAATCACAGAACAATCAATGCGATCAATTATACATCAATGCGTTTAACCTAGTCTCCTGCAGCGTGCTGTCGACCTTTAATTTTTCTGAAAAAAGCGAACAAGAAGACCATTTAACTGAAATCAACCAACCCTTCCTGTTAATGGCAGAGCGCGATGACCTGACTCTATTTTCATAATCATTTTATCGACCGTCCAGCCAGTAATTTAACTGCCTTTGAGGCAAGGCCTTGTTTATTCGTATTTCACAAGCTTACCCTAAGGCGGTGGCATATCACACGTATTCACCAGAAACCACAAAATATGCCGTGAAAGTGCTTCAACATCTCTGAGCTACTTAAGTAATTAAGACTAGGAACACGCGCGGTAGGCTGTGAAGAATATATATATTTTTAAGTATACATAGACTAAACAAAGATTCTTGAAAGTGTTCAATAGAGGATTCAGTTTCAGATTCTCAGTTTCATGTATATTCCAATTGCAGCAAATACGATCAAAGATTGAAAACAAATAGCTAAAGGATCAGAAGACTGAGAAGAATTCGATACAAAGAATAAGATATATTTAGGCTAAGTGTTTCAAAATTAACCTTGCTTAACTGCAGTAGTCGGAACAAGCACCAGGCTCTTCGCATCTGGGGATCATATCATTGATCACGTTTTGGTAAAACTATCGGTCCGTGTCGATCCACGTGGCTGTTATTTGTGTAGACTTGTTTCATTTCACTTTCTGATGTTTACAAATATGCTTAGAATTTTGTTTACAAGCATCAGTAAAAGTGAAGTGAAAATTCTTCTGCGAAGGCCGATAACGGGTCAACTTTGATATGTTTTTTGCTACTAGAGTTACTCAGTTACAGTAGAACCTCTATAAAACGAAGTACTCAGTAGGACGAACAATAATCTTCGGCCCGGAAGTTAGAACAGACAGAACCTCGAGATAATCGATGTGTCGATAGTGTCAGTGTCGGCATTTATGATGAGCTGTTGACTGTGAAATGGTTCTACTGTTGCAGAATTGAAGGATTTTGAATCTTGTTGGTCTGTTTCGCATTTGTCTTCTGTCACTTGTTAATATTTGCTCGTTATATCAAGGTATGTTATACGTTTGGGTTTCTGGGTTGTGTTCGTTATAATTAGGATTTCGTTACATCTACAGATCCGCTTTATCCTCTTTCTCTCTTATTTTTTCTAGTAACTACTTTATTTTTGAAGGCTTCTTGCGGTAAAGGTATAGGAGGCAGGAATTTACAGTCCAATGCCCTTTTTTCCTCCGTTTGCCAGCTACTTCCATTGAAATTTGTCCTCCGTTCTTTAAAAGTAATGTACATCCTGTACGGTGTGCTGTAGCGTCATGTGGACATTAATGCACAAATGTTATTTACAGTAATCGTTCCAATCCCAAAATGCTGATTAGCGCGACTTCGCACCACAAAAATAAAATCAAATCAAATAAAACTAAATAACAACTATCCCCTCCCCCGATATGACGAACATTTCGGATCTTTTTTTGCAAATTTGTCAACTCGAGGTTTTCGTAATAACAAACCCTCGATATAAAAAAACCAATTTCCCAGTCCCTTAACACTTCGTCAGATCAAGGTTCCACTGTACCTCATATTACTTGCTTCGTGGTTTAGTATTTCTACTGAATCGAGTATTATGTGCTTGATATGTGCTCTAAACCTATAGTTTGCTCAAACGTTGCTCAGAGAGGCAAAAATTTCTCGAGGTTGCTAGAACCGCAAAATTTTACTCCAAATGTCAAAAGTTAATCAAAAGTTGCCAAGCACAAACGGGACAGGTGTGCTATGATTGGTCAATTTAGCGGGCCGTATTTCACTGTGCCGCGCGCTAAATTAAAATTTTGTTTGATTTTAAATCTTCTCCCTCCATTTGAAACCTGGGATAAAATAAATATCTTAGTAACCCCTTTCTCTTGGTCCTTTCTGTTCGTCATGGAACTTCGCTTCGCGCTTGGGCCATAAGTCCGTGCGAAAAAAGCTAGTTCCATAACTTACAGTACAGACCGAGAAAACGAGGTTAGTAAGTGATATTAATCATACCGCCCTGGGCGCCAAATCCCGTAGTGAAAGCTGACGGCTTGATGTGAGCCTGGTTTTTAAAAACCGAAAAGAAAAGTGAAGGCAAATAGAAAAGTACAACAAGGAAATGAAAGTTGTTTGGTAACTTGTTCATTTTTTGAATTGCTTTCAGAAGAAAGTTGACCAGGAAGCCGTTTTGTTGGGCTCGACTTCTTCTGCCTCCGGTGACATGTGTTCTGACTCAAACTCAATTGCCATGGCAATTGTTGCAAAGTTTTGACAATCTAGAGAGGTGGAATGTTTTTTTTTTAACTTCGATAAATATCACAATGTCGGAACTGAATAATTAAAGAAAAGTAAAAAAAAAATTACCTCAATAAGTCTTTATTCGTTACCCACAGCCCGAGGGGCTGGCATAAGCATGAATGCTTGGAACTAGCAAAGCTTCGAAATTTGCTTTGGATCATCAGTGGTCAAGATAAATTCTCACACTATCTATTTTCTTCTTTACAGACTCTAATTCCGAGAGTGATGTCGTCTGTTGCAGTAGCCGCAGTATTTACACTCTGTTGTTTCCTGTGTTTCAGACTCACTGCCAGCCGTAAGTTTCTCGAGTTGAACAAAACTATATAATGTAATGTACTTGGTTTTCTCTGATAAACTCGACGAGGTTTTTATTGAACGATTTCAGTCTATCTAGTCAGCACGACCAAAATAAAGAATTCGTGTAGCCGTGTTGCAGTCCTGCGCGACAAAAATTAGCAGTAATTATGCATGCTTAATTAAGCGCGAGGGTTCGTTTCTCGATTTCAGGCAGACACTGGTGCACAAAAATTATCCATACTACCGATGACTGGCGTGATAATTCAGTCTGCAGCCAGCGGCTTTCGACATAGTTAACAAGACGTACATGCGTAGAGCATCGTTCATGTCAGTAGACAAAGCATGCATATTAACCCACCCGGTTTATGAGCCTTTGCTAACCCCCTCCGCCCCCCGCCCCACCACTTGATAGTTCCTCCTCTCATTTAAAGAGACTTGTCCAAAAAAAGCAGATGAAACCATAAAAATCTTCATTTCAGGGAGGAGGGTTTGAATTACGGGAGGGGAAGGGTAAAAAAAAGAGGACCTTGTTCCCTTCCGGCCCCATTCACATCGTTTTATGTACGCCTTTCTCTCCCAACTCATAAGTTTCAATAAGGTCGCCGTAGAGGCAAAGTCATTTGAGAGAAAATGTGCATAGCTTAAAACGTTCGCAGTTTATTATCTTGTAACTGCTGCTTTGTCCGGCCGTGCTAGAAACTAAAAAGACACCTCTCCCGTTTAGAACCAAAATTTACAAAGGAGCCTCCTATTACTGTGTCTGCAAGTTTGGGATCCAGTGCCATATTTTCGTGGGATTTCAGTTTTGGAACGTCGGTTAAGTTTGAAAGAATCATTTGGGGAGAAACGGATACAAACCGCAACCATATTCGGAATAAATACATCACCATTTTTAAAGACCGGAGAGAAGCTGTCAACTCAGAACTCGATCACTCATTGAAATCCAGATTGAGCTGGGCGGGAAATATCAGTAAACATGGCTGTCAGGTTGAGTTCATCTTAAAGAATGTCACCAAATTAGATGAAACTGCCACTTACGGTTGTGTAGCGTATGTGGACGGGTCATATTACAGGAGTGGTCCTATAAAACTGGCCGTTCTCAGTGAGTATGAGCATTCTCAATGGTTTACCGGTGTTAAATTTAAGCCAGATAACTTGGTTTTATCATTCACTCTGACGAAGGGCTGACACTCGAAACGCTAGTTTAAGAAATTGTTTTCGGTGGCTGATTCACTTTACGAAATCAATGAATAAATAGAGAATAATACATGGGTGCGGGGAGATATGGAACTTCTCTTAGTAATATCTTCCAATGGTCGATTTTTGTTCTCAGCCGCGAGAAATTGAACATTACTAAAACCACTGAGTTCATAACTCGGTTTTTCTCTCCGTAGTCTGGTTTTCTTCCCCTTCTAGAAACCTTTGAACGTCACTGCCTATATGCGATACGAATTTTTCAGTGTTTTAGCAGCCATCATCCAAGAAAAACTCACCCGACAAACGAAGTCAGCTTGAGAATGGTGCATGAAAGCTTTGCCGTTCTTTCGTCAATATGACAGAGTGGCAAGAAAGGCGAGTGACGTGTTTTAGCTGATTGGCTGTGACATCGAACACACGTGAAAAGTTAGCGTATTTTTTCACGTGTGTTGTTACAGCATTTATCAGGGCTGGACTTTCTTTGTAGTACACACCGCTGACGCAGCACCAGAATTTCTTTAGAAACCTATCCCGTTTATTTCAACTCGATATTTCGTACTCGTTCCTCGTGAGAAGAGCGGAGCGGAGTTGAAGTAAAATATTACGTAACGTACTAAAGTAAATGATATAACTGACCATATTTTGTTGTTCCCTCGCCTACATTGTTTTAGTTCCACCGACCATAACCGATCGATCCAATAAGACTATTGATGTTGAAGAAGGAGTTAACGTCACACTACATTGTGACGCAATAGGTGACCCTACCCCAGGTGTCCTATGGGTCAAAGATGATAAAACGCTACAAAACGGCACTTCAACGTCTACGCTTCAAATTCCAAGAATAGAACTGCGAGATGCTGGAACTTATGTCTGCACAGCAGCGAACCAAGCTGGCTCCGCGTGGTACAGCATTCAAGTGAGGGTCGTACGATGTAAGTTAACTGAAATTAACTCCTTTTCTCCAATACTGTTCATCCCTTTCACAGAGTTAGGGTTTAAGTATGTACTCGTGAGTCATAGAAACAGGAAAGGGGATCAAAGCAGGCATATCATGTGCTTTGCACTTTAACTAACTTTAAAATATTAAAAACGACGTGGTAGAGTCATTTTACGCCTGCAGCTACAAAATTTCCAGATGTTCCTGGTAATACCATGAGCTCTCAATACATTCAAATATTCTCAAAGGCGATGAACTCCTAGTCACACTGGATCCTTGGGAATCTAGTTACCGGAGATACCTGAGACACCCTTTTTCACCTTAGTAAAAGGAGTAAAATGGTTGTCAATAAAAGCAAAGCATTGTGGGATATTTCAAAACCCTTATAGGAAGCTGAGATAGGATATCTCTATCAACCAAACCTGTCTATCCCTCACCCCCACCCCCCTCCCCTGTCCAAGCATTGTGCCATTTTTGGTTTCTGAAATAAATTCTTATTTCAGATAAACCCTATATTAACGAGACAGCAACTACAGATCCTCTCATAAAATCCTGGATTAACCACACGACAACCTTAACGTGTGCAGCGGATGCTAATCCGTCTGCAAATTTTACCTGGTTAAAACATGGTCAACCAGTTTTAGCCGGGGTTCGCTTCATGCATGGCATGAGTACACTGATGCTGATTCCAAAGACTATGGGTGACTTTGGTTTGTACTCGTGTAAAGCTGAAAACGAGAAAGGGTCAATGGTGTATAATATTACAGTGGAGCGCCTCTGTAAGTGTTAACACTATTATTTACTGTTAGCTGTTTCTGTTTCTGCCGAAAAGTCTCACTCACTGCTGAAAGTCTCTAAAATTAATTTTATATTAGTTACAAGTTTATGCTACGTTTCGAAATTTAACTAAACTACTTCCCGTAAGTTTTCAATAACATCTCATCGCTTCATGATATGTTTCTTCGCATTGTCACCACTGGTACAATACAGAACTAAGGGAGCAAATCGTTCAAACGTCATGAAGGAT
Organism: Pocillopora verrucosa; assembly: GCF_036669915.1. Lineage (NCBI taxonomy): Eukaryota > Metazoa > Cnidaria > Anthozoa > Scleractinia > Pocilloporidae > Pocillopora > Pocillopora verrucosa. Next base: position 21,068,722 of record NC_089314.1, read on the forward strand.
TCATTGGCATTCCCAAACGTTCAAGGCTCTTACTTTTGATGGTTTGGCCTCTGTGATAAGGCCTTCTCAAAGGTGATGAACTCCTGGTCACACTGGATTCTTGGGAATCCAGTTACCGGAGAAACCTGGACACCCTTTTTCACCTTAGTAAAAGGAGTAAAATGGTTGTCAATAAAAGCAAAGCATTGTGGGATATTTCAAAACCCTTATAGGAAGCTGAGATAGGATATCTCTATCAACCAAACCTGTCTATCCCTCACCCCCACCCCCCTCCCCTGTCCAAGCATTGTGCCATTTTTGGTTTCTGAAATAAATTCTTATTTCAGATAAACCCTATATTAACAAGACAGCAACTACAGATCCTCTCATAAAATCCTGGATTAACCACACGACAACCTTAACGTGTGCAGTGGATGCTAATCCGTCTGCAAATTTTACCTGGTTAAAACATGATCAACCAGTTTTAGCCGGGGTTCGCTTCATGCATGGCATGAGTACACTGATGCTGATTCCAAAGACTATGGGTGACTTTGGTTTATACTCGTGTAAAGCTGAAAACGAGAAAGGGTCAATGGTGTATAATATTACAGTGGAGCGCCTCTGTAAGTGTTAACACTTTTATTTACTTTTAGCTGTTTCTGTTTCTGCTGAAAAGTCTCACTCACTGCTAAAAGTCTCTAAAATAAGTTTTATATTAGTTACAAGTTTATGCTACGTTCCGAAATTTAACTAAACTACTTCTTATAAGTTTTCAATAACATCTCCTCGCTTCATGATATGTTTCTTCGCATTGTCAACACTGGTACAATACAGAACTAAGGGAGCAAATCGTTCAAACGTCATGAAGGATTCATTGGCATTCCCAAACGTTCAAGGCTCTTACTTTTGATGGTTTGGTCTCTGTGATGAGGCCTTAAAAGAAAGAATTAGCAGGGCTCATTTCTTGTCAGTTTTGTTGAACATGTTCCTCAATAGTGCTTTTCAACTGAATATCATGAACCAAAATAATCCTTACAGCAAATGCTGACTATGAAAGTATCAATGAGAAACAGATGATGCTGACTATGAAAGTATCAATGAGAAACAGATGATGCTGACTATGAAAGTATCAATGAGAAACAGATGATGCTGACTATGAAAGCATCAATAAGAATCTAACGTAGGTATGTGTTATTGGCTTTAGGCTTGGCCGCTGATCTGATTGGCTGAGAGCGGGCGACCTCAATCAGAAAACGCGGTGCAGGGAAACTAGAGACGATCCTTCAAAATCAGTGATTTCTTTCGGAAGCCATTTGAAAATTGCTCCGCTTCACCTAAGATACATGATTGTTAACTTTTATCTGCCATGAAATCAATTTTACTATTTAATATTTTTTTAGACTCACCAGGGCCGCCTGTTATAAACAAATTTACCGCAGATGTGCAGTCCGTCAATGTGTCATGGGATGCGCCACAAGACGACACTGATGGTGGTATATTTGATTACAAAATTACAATACTTGAGGAAAACTACCGAATGATACAGCAGTATCATGGAATCAAACAAACGTTCTTCAACTCTCAAAATCTGAAACAAAACAGATCTTATATCGTTTTCTTACAAGCAAGAAATATTGTAGGTTATGGAGAGTCCGCAAATGGCACTGTTAGAACGCTTAAGGAAGGTAAGGAATACAAATTAATTAAATTAATTTTTAATTTAATTAAACAGCTTGTCATTGCCCGTGACAGTACTTCACATAAACAGTTAGTTAATCAGCCACACAACCAGCCAGCTTTCCAGTAAGTCGGCCAGCCAGTAATTACGAGTTAGTCATACAGTCAGTCAGTTAGTCAGGCAGGCAGTCAATAAGTCAAATTAAATTTGGTTTTATCAACTGAGTTGATGATGTAAATTGGCCAACGTAAAGAGTTTCAAAGCCGCTGACGGTTCGTGCGTTAGCCCTTCGTAAGAGCGATAGACGCAGCACCACAGTTTCTGCAGAAACTTACCCCCTCTATTCACTAGCCAGTCAGCCAATCAGTCAGTCATCAATCAGTCGGTCAGTCAGTCGGTCTATCAGTCAGTCAATAAGTCAGTCAGTCAGTCAGTGAGTAAGTCAGTCAGTCAGTCAGTTGGTCTGTCATTCAGTCAGTTAATCGTTTAGTTTAACGTAAACATTACTTAAGTCAGTATTTCGTAGTAAAACAGAGAGTTTAAACAGACAGACAGAAGAAAGCCAGTGAGATGTCATAATGTGATAGGTTCTGAAGGTCAAACCGGTGATCATTCAAATCAAGATGCGATGTGATGCCCTTGCTTTTCATCCACATGGAGAGGCAATATTTCTCATCGCTTATTGATTTAGAAAACTGCAGATTAATAAGCTCATGTACTACAGTCCAATAATTCGAGTGCAGACCTCGGTAATTGATAGAAAATTTTCTTTTAAACAAAATCATTTTTAAGGCTTAATCTTTTTTTAAATCAAATCTCACTTTTTCAGAAGAAAGCACGACGACAGAGTCCAGTGCTGACGTCACTTTACGGCACACTACGTACTTCCTTTCAGAAGGTAGGGACTCAAATACTGCCGATCTTGCCTTTTAAGTCATGAAATAAAAATGTGGAAGAAGAAGACAGAGCACCAAGTCACTTTCTTAACTCAAAAGGAGGAGGAGCCTTGTAATGCCCTTGCTTTTCATCCACATGGAGAGGCAATATTTCTCATCGCTTATTGATGTAGAAAACAGCAGATTAATAAGCTCATGTACTACAGTCCAATAATTCGAGTGCAGACCTCGTTAATTGATGGAAAATTTTCTTTTAAACAAATCATTTTTAAGGCTTAATCTTTTTTTAAATCAAATCTCACTTTTTCAGAAGAAAGCACGACGACAGAGTCCAGTGCTGACGTCACTTTACGGCACACTACGTACTTCCCTTCAGAAGGTAGGGACTCAAATACTGCCGATCTTGCCTTTTAAGTCATGAAATAAAAACGTGGAAGAAGAAGACAGAGCACCAAGTCACTTTCTTAACTCAGAAGGAGGAGGAGCCTTGTAATGCCCTTGCTTTTCATCCACATGGAGAGGCAATATTTCTCATCGCTTATTGATGTAGAAAACTGCAGATTAATAAGCTCATGTACTACAGTCCAATAATTCGAGTGCAGACCTCGTTAATTGATGGAAAATTTTCTTTTAAACAAAATCATTTTTAAGGCTTAATCTTTTTTTAAATCAAATCTCACTTTTTCAGAAGAAAGCAGGACGACAGAGTCCAGTGCTGCTGTCACTTTACGGCACACTACGTACTTCCTTTCAGAAGGTAGGGACTCAAATACTGCCGATCTTGCCTTTTAAGTCATGAAATAAAAACGTGGAAGAAGAAGACAGAGCACCAAGTCACTTTCTTAACTCAAAAGGAGGAGGAGCCTTGTAATGCCCTTGCTTTCATCCACATGCATGGAGAGGCGATATTTCTCGTCACTGACCTATTGATGTAGAAAACTGTAGATTAAGGTCATGTACTACGGTTCAATTAGTCGAGTGCAGACCTCGTTAATTGATATAAAATTGTCTTTTATTGAAAGTTGATGAAGCGATAATCATATATCCGCGAACCAGCCACCCTTCCCATCCCAGTCTTCGAACTTCAGTACAGCCAATCGGCAAAAAAAAAGCAAAGTTTCCTTAAAGTTTGACTCTTTTCTCTTTTTCATTATCAAGAAAAGTGATCTGACCTAATTCAGTTATCAGAGCCATCCGTGCCCGTTCTAAGACACAGTCATCTGTAACTATCTTGTAGAATTGTCAAGCAGCACTGTGGTATCTCTGACGGAGTTACCTGTTATAACACAAGATAAATATTTTATCCTTTTACTGTCCATAAGGTTTAGAAATTTTTCGAGAACCGTTGTTTACTACGATAAAGAAATTGCAAAAAAATTAAATAGATTTATGTCTATCAGTGTGTTATCAGTTTTTGTAGCGGTGCACAGAGCGTTCAATTGAGTTCAGTTTCTCTGTTCCTATCAAGCGACTTGAGCATCTATTGTTTGCTTTCTAGACGAATCTTACATCATAACTCCGACTTGGATCCCTTCTTTTCCTCAAACTGCTTCCCTTACAGAGGGCGACAGTTGCTCTAATTATTATCTAGTGTTTATCTCTGTTTGAAATGAATTTGAGATGTTATTCTACCTTTCTCATTAAAAATTAAAAGGATCTAGCACCAAGAGAAAAAGCAAAAAGGAGACGTTTACTTACCTTCTTCTTCTGTGGATTATCTTGCCAGCATTCGCAGTGCCTATAATTTTTTTCCTGTCCTGGAAAGCATCTAAAAAGAGTAAGTGGATCTTTTTGGTTTCGATTTTAGTATATATCACACGGCAGGTGAATAGTGTTCTTTCGCGCGCAGTGACTGGCTGGTTCGGATGAGATCAGTAAGTACTGTTCTACTTCGAGCAGCCGAAGAGACAAAATCGCCTGCCAACAATTTAATTTCCGACCATTTTTGGTATACTAACATAGACAAACAAATTTTTTTGGTTTCTATGCGGCATATACTAAAACCATTACTCGCCACAATGTCGGTGAGTGGATATTTACATCCAATTCGGTTAATAATTGTTAGATAGTACATTTTGAAAAGTTATCGTGAGACTGAAACCAAAGTAATCATACGGCGGGAGGGTCTGTTTCCATCTATTAAACAGTAGTGAAAAACAAACTTGAAATCTTTGCGCAGATTTCAGTTGCTTACAACGTAATCACGAGTAACTGAAAATTATCTACGTCAGTGTATTATGTTGTAACGAATAATTAAATTCTGAGGCTTTGCTGTTGTGTATCATATCAAAAAAACCATCGAATTATGGATGTTCTCCTATGACTTCACTAGTCATGAACAACTAAATTAGTAAATAACAGCTTGAATAATCTATTGCTTTTCAGTCACTCGCTGCCGCGGTCTGAAAGTGACAGATTTTGACGGGTAAGTATGCCAACCACGACAACCAGATCTCCATTGGTCTGAAATAGACCATTTTACTCAATAGCATTCTCGAAAACATTTTGTCCCCCTTTCAATAAATAATACACTCGCTTGACCGAGGCACAAATTGCGTTTCACTTACGGTTTCACTCCAACCAACATTACTGAGGCTTTCTTGCATGAAACATAATCAAAGCAATGGTATATTTTCCTCTCGAATTACTTTACAGATTTTAAGAGGTAAGTATATAATTTTTTCTTGTGTTTAATCTGCGTCACTTCGCTGCGTTGTTCTTTTTCCAGAGCTTTGCACACGCCATGCATTCTCGTGGGTAAGAGCATCGCCTTTTTGGGTTTTTTTTTTCTCTTCTATGTTCTCACCCCGTTCTTCGTCTTCAAATCATTGTCTTTTTCTATCCACCGTTTACCTCTTTCTCTCTTTGTTTATTTCTATAGAGATTGTGAGCAAGGCAATGCATTCTCGCTGAGTAAAATGGAAAAACTGAAGGAAAGAAGGGTAACTATTTCTAGTATTCTTATAGGACTTTCACCCTACGAATAGTTTGCTATGGCTTAATAGTTGTCTCGAATGAAGTGGAGTTAGTCTTCAACTCGTAAAACACGTGTCTTAATCAGCTATGTTACAAGGGCGTGACCCGTGACCCCTCCCCCTTTGTGAGCCTTTGTCACATTAAGTAAACACAGCGTGGAGTACCCTCTGTGTGACACAGTATGCCTCCCCCCTCCTTTTGAAAAATCCTGGCTACACCCCTGTGTAATGGACCAACAATTTAGCCGCGCCTTACTGTGTTGTTTATATGACTCCGTTGATGAAAGTTAATGCGATCTTGTGAACGCTATTGTGTACGCTATTCTTTTTAAGGCTGAATTGAAGGTAAACGGTTGTAATTACCTAATTCCATTCCAGATTTCCAAACATGACGAGACTTTAATGGAAGATTCAGAAGAGCATCACAATCATGGTCACTGCATGGAGGACGAAAGTGTCATAGACAATGGGAACCCTGTGACAGATCACCAACAGATCCCAGGAAGCATTGTGACGTGTGATCAGACCTACGAGAAACCAGACAGTCCTGGTTCAAAACAGGTTAGTTGCAACATAGAATCAAGTTGTATCGACTAAAACATCAATCACCGAAACAAAAAGGACAAACACTTAAACTGCGCGACTTATTGAGCTTCAATAATACATACATACATATATATATAGGAAGTCTGCAAGTCGATTTTCGCGTGGAACAGTGCTCAATACGTTGAAGCAGAGCAGAATAAATATTATGAGAGGAAAAAAGGACGCAACTACATTTCCCGACAAGCCTGTTTCGTGAATCGTTTCACTCTTCAGGGGTTTAAAATTAAAATTAATATATGTTAAAGAATTAAAGTGTATATATGTTAAAGAATTAAAGAGGACGCATCGATTCAATCGATGCGTCCTCTTTAATTCTTTAACTTATGTATAAATATATATAACTAACTGCAGACAGTACTGTTTCGGCCTTCTGGGCCTCATTAGTGCGGTGCTGATGCTGGGATGGAGGTAAGGCCATATAGCCACCTCAAGTGATCTCACACATGTGGGATCATCTAAGCCATGCCAGAGTGCTCAAACTAGAAAAACTAGTGAGCATGCATAATATATATATATGCATGCATATATATATATATATATATATATATATATATATATATATATATATATATATATATATATATATGTATATATGTATTTTTTAATTTTCAACCGAACAAAACTCAGACTTCGCTTGTCAAAGGGTTCCTGGGAGAGAAACCAGACAGTCCTGGTTCAAAACAGGTTAGATGCAGCATAGAATCAAGTTATATCGACTAAAAAAATCAATCACCGGAAAAAAAAAGACTATCACTTAAACTGCGCGACTTATTGAGCTTCAATTATATATATATAAAGATATATCAGACTTCGCTTGTCAAAGGGTTCCTGAACTTGAAGAAAAATCATTAGGCCCACCAATCTCGCCAACACGTCACATTAAGCTGAGAGTAAAGACGAATCAGCGCCCTCTTGAGCGAAGAGTTTCTTTTCTTTTTATTTTCCAGGACTCCATCGATCTGACGAAAGATGATGCAAAACCCTTTGAGAGCTTCCAAATGGCGCTTAAATGAAGACAAAGGCTAATCCAGGCTCTTCGGATGATGATCTGATGCAGCAATGAAACGTGCTCTGGATGAAATTCCAGTATTCCTTGTCGACTTTTCTTAAACAGTATATTTTACTTCAAGTCAGCACCAATCTTTTCATAACCAACATTAATTACAACTTAGTACAATTTACTAAACATAACATGGAGGAAATTTATTGGTTGTTTTTTGACGTAAAGAAAACAAATTAGTGGTAAATAGTTGTGAAACTGCAAAATTAGACGACGTTTTAGTTCTTGAACTTGAGCATTGTAACATACTCCTTCGAGGGCAATCTGATTAGCTTTGAGCCGTGTGATTCACTCAGGAATCACACTAGCTTTTTTTTCTTTTTTTCGTTGTGAATTAGATTGGAAAACTAGAAAGTTGAAAAAATCAGATTTGTAGGTTTTTCAAAGTTAAACACTAAAATTGTAGGGAAATTAACACCGGGACTTGACTTGTGATTTCAAATCGAACTCGCGCTATTTGATGTTTTAATTCTATGTTATAAATGATATGTTGTACTATAGTTTTTAAGCAAAGGTGCAATAAAAATTGTGTCTATCCACGATTATACACGCGTTTTAATTGTTTTTACAAATGATCTATTGGAGGACACACGCATAGGTGACGTCATCATTAGCAGCATTTTGACGTCATCTTTGATCTGTTACTTGACTGAAGACCTCATCTAAGATTTATGTTTTTCTGGGGAGAGATAAAGTTTCTTAGTTTATTTTGTTCAGGTTACGGATAAGTAATATTTGCATTTGAAAGTAAAAGGAATCAAAGTTCTGGAATGTGTTATTTTCTGTGAGAGTCGGTTCCATCTACTTAAAGGTTTTCCATCCCTTCATCAACATCCTTAAAATCTTTGCGCAGATTTTAGTTGCTTACAAATTTATGAAACTATAGCTGTAATCAAGAGTATGCTAGTGTATTGTGTTGTAAATTTGCATATTTGTGACTTATTAAGCAGCCATGAATAATTAAATTTTGAGGCTTTACTGAAGTGTGTAATGTGAAATAACGATCGGAGTATGTTTGTTCTTGGCGTGTCTTGAGCGTATAAAAGCAATGATTTACTCCTTTAAGTTTGCTGCTTTCTTGATCGCATTTGCACAGATATCATGTGTTTCGTCTTTTGTGCGAGAAGGACATCTTGATCTGGACGGTTACGTAAGTAATTCTTGTTCTTTACGTGAAAAACTTCTTTAGTAATAGAATTCTATGTTCTTCTGTATGATTTCCTTTCATCAACTTTTCTGAAATTATTTGACTGCACATGCAGTTCTTTCATCGTAATAGATTCCTTTTTGCAGAATTTTGCTTTCCTTGCAAGCTTCTGTGGCAACTACACCGGACCAGCTGTTCAGTATAATTTTTCATATCCCAAGGTAAACAAATTAAGCCAACCATTATTATTCACTGAAACTCTGTTTATAGCAATTAATTTTCAGAGTTTAATTGAATTATTTACCGATTCCTACTACTGCGACGATATGATTTTAGTTGAATCGATTACTTGATTTCATCCTCGAGTTCTGCATGATTACTTCCGATCGCTAACAAACACGAGTAAGATAGATATATCTATCAAAACATTCACTTGACTCTTAAAAACATTGAAGTGCGGCGAAAGTGTCTTCAGTGAACGATATCGAGTTCATTGACAACTGTGTTTTCTCTGATCATTTGATTTATGTCACCCTTACTACTTTTACATCAGCAAATTCTTAATTTTAAAAATATTTTTACTCAAAGAGGAAGGGCCACAGGGTTATATCAACCGCTTCATCTGTGGAAATTACAAACAAAACGCAGATAAATACCTTATTAGTTCATGAGTCCGGAAATATGACCAGTGTCAACTACGGTTTCGCGACTGTTTCATAGGCATGAAAATGTAAATTTGCGTGCAAAACTCAACAAATGTATTTTTTTATTTGGGTAAAACCTACTTTGAGATTATTCTGAAGATAAGGTCACACAAAATTTTACGTTTTGGGAGTTTCGTGCTATCTTTGGTAAGATAAACTCTCTTAACAACATCGATCTTCAAATTCGTGCCTGTTCAGTAGAAACGCACGAGTTACTATTTATTTAATTCGCGGATTTAGACGACTCAAACTTAGGCCTGGTGTTGTTTAGCTTCGTAGCCAGTTCCATTCTTTTATTTTTCAGATAAATTGTTGTATCAGCTTTTTGAGTTACTTTGAGGACCAATGGTGGAAAATATGGCCACGACCTGAACTGGTTTGTTTCTCACTAAAATATTAAATACCTTTTAGATAAATGGATAAACACTGGATAATTATCCGCATCTAATATGACTGGATCTGAGGCGAACAATTAGTTCATCGGGAGTAGTTCTTTCAGCTTGATTAATTTGAGTAAATCGTACATTTTTCGAATCTCATTACAGAGATTTATAGACACGTTCACACGGAAAGCAAATTTCGTTAGAAGATTTTAGCACTAGTTAGCTGCTTTTCAGATTTCCACCTCTGAGTTTTCAGAAGGAAAACGCACACCACTATGATCACCAGCTGTTCTTTTTGGGTGACTTGTATATTGTTTGAGTATCAGAGAGATAAGGAGTCATGTTTATGTATTTAGTAAATAACAAGAGCCTATAAGTTTTGCTGTCTGTCTTTCAGCCGTTATTAAACTTAAGTTCAAATGACGTAAAAAAATGTTGTAACTGCTTTTCCGCAAGTTTCTAACGGGATTAAACTAAGTTTAAAAGTCATAAAAAAAAGTACCCTATGTTGTTATCCTCTGCTATAGACGGTTTTCTTGAACTAAATATGGCCTGTGAACACAATCACAATTTTCGGCCTTTGTCTTCACTCTCAGCGTGGGAGACAAAAAGCCGGAAATTTGAAGCCTATGCGTTCGTAAGCTCTACGTGATGCTTTTGAATCTATTATGAATAGGAGAGGTGCCTGTTGGATACGTGGATTAACAGAAAAGTAGATTAAACGAAACTAGAGATCAATTTTGCTGCTCGAATTAGCGGTAAACAATTTTCTAACGTATCTAATAACACTTGCGCCTCAACTATTTAGACCTGTATCAGGCTTGATGTTCTAAGATCTTTGAGCACCTAAACGGCACGAAGGAAAGATTAACAATTTCTCTGTTTAGGTTACACCGAAATAAAGAGGTGTTCATTACAAAATATTATAAGGAATTCAACTAAATCGCATTGGCCTCTGATTTTGAGTTTACACGTTCCAGTTGCGGCAACGAAACCTAACTACATTTCCTTGTGGACACTATTATTTCGCCCCGGCTTCATTAATGTTCATTCGACCAGAATCCAATTACATCGCTTTCTAGAGCTCTTTTCTTCAGCCGGTTGAGATTTTCAGTCCAAAACGTTTAGCTGTCATAGGAGGAATAGGTGCGACTTCTCAGAAACTCTTTGCGCGCTCATCTACCGGCCTTTCAGGTTAATACGACCCCTCGGGTCGGCTTGATTTTACCTTACAAATTCTGAGTAAAGACTGTACATGATTCACATAAAGCAATTGTTTTATCTAGTTCTAAAACTGTCCATTGTGTTGCAGGATTGCAACGAGAAAGTAAACAGTTTGAACCCGAATGGAAGTCAGGTTGTTAATCTGACCACAAACAACTCTCGCGCAGGTTGTCATCTTGTCCCGTCTGAAACTAATTCCCTGGTTATGTCTTGTAGAGGTAGCGCAAGAATTTTGTTGCTTAACTTAATTTGAACTACGTACTTTAGGCTTCTAGAGACGAAAAAGAGGGCATGCGAAAAATTGGCAAGTAAGTAGCTGCACGGCGACTGAAGTCACAGTCAGGAAAAAGGCTGCCAGAGAGTTTTTACTTTCCTTTTGGGTCTGTCTACTTGCCATCTTGTGCGCTTGCCTTGTCGCTTGCCTCTGCCGACTGTGAGCCTGAAACAGACTAATTCTGTTCACTGATTCGGGTTCACTGTAAGTAACTCCTACTCTCACGTTGATTACGTCTTTCCCTGCTCAAATTCAGCACCCGAAATAAGCCTGATTTTGATACGGTCGGGCCTTGATCATTCGGACTCGTGGGGAATGGGCTTAATAGTACGGATAATCGAGCGTACATATAATCGAAAATATGAACATAAATGTTCGTAGATAATGGGACCAGGAAGAAAGTCTAGATAATGAAAAAATCCGGATAATCTGGTTTGACCGTTATACTAATTCTGATGTTTTTGACACTAGGTTATCTGATGTATGAAGTAAGCACTGAAGAACCCTCAACGCGGAAGTGTTGGTATCTAGCAGTTTCTAACTGTTATTCTGCCAAAAAGGTAAAACTATTTTTTGAGGGTTCACCTACACTTGAGCAGAAAAGGTTACGTTCGGACAACTCCACCGCTCTGGACCTCTTACTTTCGGCTGCTATTCTATCTCTTTGAGGGCGCCCTAGTGACCTTGTCCAAGATATTTCGCCCTCTGCAAAACGAAACATTTTGATTGCTCCTAAAGTGAATGTCTAAACTGACATATAAGCTGAGCCTGCATAATTGACACAAAATCCAGCGGTATTTACGAATGACACACTTTTTCTTCGACTTAAACCTATTTATTATTTATTATTTCTCTTTTAATTAAAATGATTATGAAAACAAAGCTTACAAACTAATCCGAAGAGACGCTTACTTTGAATGAATATATAAATATGCATTATTGATCATTTATATTATCCTTTCTACTCAATTAGGAATTGAAGCTGGATTATTCTCTCAATATAACTGGTATGTGTATATGGAATATACCTGTTTAAAGCATTGCATTGTGATTTATATATGATAATGCTTAATGTAAATTAAACAACATCACTTCATGAATTAATCCGTGGACGTGACAGGACTTTAATCTGAATTTTCATTCCCTTAACCGATACGCAAGGAAAGGCTCCAAGGATCTATAGAAGGGAAGTTAGTGTAGTCATGCGACGTAAATATAGGACTTGAGCTTTTGCCAAACTAGCACATGCTTGTATGGACAACATCATTTGACGAATTCATCAGTGGGCGTGACAGGACTTTGATTTGACCTTACATCCACTTAACCGACACGTACGGAAAGCCGGGCTCCATAGATCTAAGAAGGGAAGTTGGTGTAGTCTTACCGCAACGTAAATATAGCAATTGAGCTTTTGCCAAACTAGCACATGCTTGTATGGAAAACATCATTTGACGAATTCATCAGTGGGCGTGACAGGACTTTGATTTGACCTTACATCCACTTAACCGACACGCAAGGAAAGGCTCCATAGATCTATAGAAGGGAAGTTGGTGTAGTCATGTTTACTGCGACGTAAATATAGCAATTGAGCTTTTGCCAAACTAGCACATGCTTGTATGGACAACATCATTTGACGAATTCATCAGTGGACGTGACAGGACTTTGATTTGACCTTACATCCGCTTAACCGACACGCAAAGCAAGGCTCCATAAATCTGTAGAAGGGAAGTTAGTGTAGTCATGTTTTACTGCGACGTAAATATAGCAATTGGCAATTGAGTTTTTGCCAAACTAGCACATGCTTGTATGGGCACAAATCAACAAAGCCACAAATGAACTTAAGTTACTTAAGTTATTGTGTTTCATTTTGCGTCTATTGATGTCTTGTTGTTTTGTTTCAAAGTACGCACACTTAAAGAGAATCTTTCAACGTGCTTTGCAGGAGCGGCACCAAACAAGGCAACAGCCACGTTTCACCGCCTAAGCTTGTTGTGTGGCCTGCTTTTAAACTGTTTTTTGACCATGTGGGTGTCTTGGACATCAACCGCTCACTGACGGACATTTTGTCGCAGAAACGGGGATGTAGTCTTCTTGTGGTTTCAATTGCATTGTTAAATTTGACAAAAATATAATAAATGCCTCTCTTTTCTGTAAGGCTGTGTCTTTGGTTTTTTTTTTTTTTTTTTCTGTTTTCGTCCTTGTTTTTCCGCATAGGGGTGGTTAACGGTACTCCTGAAATTACGACTCTGGAAGCTTTGATACAGTTGCTTCTCGGTCAGTTCATGTAACTCGCAACGTGAAAGGAAATTATTAACAGTTCTTGGACGAGGTCGACGAGATATCGGATTTGTCAATGGCAAACGGATGAATTATTTGCCAAGGCTGAAGGCAGATGGAAATAATAATCGGAACAGGATACAAGAAAGTAAATTTACTTAACATTTCCAAAACTTCACTTTCTTAGTCTCCAAAGCCGGTAACTGAAACCACAGTGTAGCACTGAAAGTTTACTACGAGATATCCATACCAAAAGGTTCCCAAGCGAACCGTTTAACCCGTAATAGTGACTAACATCTAACTTCTCGTTAAAATATCACCTCCGAATCACACATTTAAGTCGGGAGGAAAAAGGAGATGATTACCAACTAAAGAAGCTTTTGATTGTTAAACAAATTCTCCTTGTCAGCACCATGAGAATTACTTAGGAAACATTATTGAAAAATTCATACCGATGTTAAGATGTAAAGAGATAACTAAAATTTCATGCTAATGATAAACTTCTGAAAATCATATTTCTTAGTTCCGGAACGATGAAACGCATCTGAATTTTCGATCTTCGTAATCTAAAGGTACTAGATTTCAGCAAAAATGCCGAAACAGAATGCGTCAATAGAGATCACAGGTCAATCAATCAAAAGTTGAATGATTCACTTGGTGATGACTCTGATAACAGGGCACGGGGGTTGAATGTATGGCGAAATAATCGAGAAATGTTCAGAGAGGGTTTTCGTTGTATGCTCATCTTAGCAGTCTATTGATATCATAATAAGTTAAAACTTTTTCCAGCGCTCTGAGTACTTTTGACAAGATTCGCGTAGTGTCTCGACTCCAAGAATTTGGCAATTATGGTGTGGAGGTACTTGCGGTATATTTTGTATTAAAAGAAATATTTTCGTCTGTAATTTAGATTGCAAACGCATCATGCTGAGAGAACTGGCACAGAAACAACAATTACTTATTATTCAGTATAAGTACGTGATGAAGTGTTCCTCATTCAGTTAAGGTGTTGATAGGAAACTTTCCGGCCAGGCCAAGGAGCATAAGTTTCTGAGCTTTTGATTCTAACGTCGATTAACGCATAAAAAATAGCCGTCGTGAGATTGTTGACCATTTCAGGACAAGTTGCAAGGAGAGTGTAGAAACCTTCAGTTCCGCGATGTCAAATTTCATTTACTCCATGGTCTTTTTTTTTGGTATCTTACAGATCGGAAATTGTGGTAAGGCTTATATCTGATATGTTTTCCGTTTGTTTCCTCCCTCAACTGACTTACCTGTTGGGAAGAAGAACAAATGCAAGCCGTCAACTTTATTAAAATAGGCGTGTAATTTCACTGCTCTGTGTCGGTGCAGAGGCACCTTGTGCGGGTTTTACATATGAATCCTAGTTTCTCTGTGATGACAGCTAGGATTTATCATTTTAGATTTCTGAGCCGTGCTCTTTAACGACTACCCTGTTAAGGATGTATTTTGATTTATCTTTTTCTACTGCTATTTTCATCTTCGATATTTCCAGATCACATACGTTTTAGTCGTTAACGAGAACTAAAGTAAAGTCTAGCAGAAAATAGGCAGATTTGGAGGACGAAAAAGGCAAAACTCATGTGGATTCTTTAAACAAAATGCAAAGAAAAATAAAGAAAATGTCTCCTATTCACAACAAACGAAAATATTTTCATACGATTCAACGCAAACGGTTGGTAGACAGACATCAAAAGCTCCGTTATTGTTGTTCTTTAAAATGCATGGTTAAAACAGCACATGGATTGACATATTATTTTTCATATCTACTCAATATTTTCTGAGTGAAAAACGCGAGCGGATTCCATAATAACAGTCTCTAAACATCTCGTCTTTTTTAAGTTTGTCTCTACAAAGAGAAAGATTTCTGACGGGAATCTGTAAAAATAAAAGAATATCCAAAAGAAACATATTAAACTTGTTACTTGTTCTTGCTGTTTACTTGTTTGAACCGCGAAAGGAAACTTAGTGTTCTGTTTCTGTACCTTTTCTCCCGACCTTTGACCATTTTTTTTTTATATATCTCTTGTTCAAAGTACATTTTGACTTTTGTAATGTTTATATTATCTCTAAGCGGAAATCCTGCTATGGCGCCCTAACCTTTCACAACAAGTGAGTTCAGTTGTTTTTCTCTTTAGAGTGTGAAATACCTATGGATTTGGCCATTCTGGCTGATATATCACAGAGTCTAAGAACAGAAGATCTGCACCGACTGCGAGATGCCATTCATGACGTAGTGGAGAGAGTGGGTGTGTCTGAAAGAAAAACTCGCGTCGCTGTTGTCACGTTTGGCGGGAACACCAGTGTCGTAAACAACTTTGCCAACAGCACTTACTATAACGCAAACTACTTGAAGACACGTGTGACTGAGGCACTGCGTAATAACTCGAGACGCGAGGGAACTCGTACAGATTTGGCTCAACGCCAGGCAGCGACAAAGCTCTTTACTACTGAAGGTGGAGACAGACCCGATGTCAGAAATGTGATGTTAATCTTTACCGACGGAAAGTTTTACATCAGCAAAAAATGGGATAGACGACCTAATATTACACTATTAAACACCACGAGAGAATTGGAGGTAATATGAATTGATATTTTTTTTATCAGTTTTAGAGTCGCTAGAGCAACGTAGCTGGCAACTTGTATAAATGCGGTAAAACTTTCTTGTTTCGATGCAAGAAATTTCCCCAATATATCTGGCATTTCCATAAATAGTAGTAATAATCATTTTAAAGATTTCCTTCAACAACCCTTCGATCACAGAACACACTAACTTTGCATCGAAAGAGAAAGTAAAAAAACTACAGAGTGGTTTTAATTTTTTTGTGGCTCTGTGTTCCGGCATATTTTCAAATTGGTCATTCTTGAAATTCCTGACTCCAGCAGCGCTCCAAAATATAATCTGTTTGCAGAAATTTCAATTTATATAAATCGTAATAGGCTGTGTTGTTTCTCCTCTTTCCTCATTTTTTTTCTCGATAAGAAAAAAGGTGTGAGAATCATTGTGGTTGGAATTGGGAAAGATGTGTCAAAAGAGAAGATGAAAAAAGCGGCTGGTAGCAAAGAAGAGGTTATAATACACAACAGTTATGGGGAATTGATTGAGAAACTTCAAAAGTTGATCGATGGAATATGCAGTAAGTTAAGGTCATCAGCTTTGTATTGCGCGTATTACATGCTTAAGTAAGAATCGAACGAGTCCCTAACCTGGGAAATGAGTTGTGAAGGGATGAGATTTCGAGGCCACTGAACTGACTTCGTTTTAGACTGTCTTATGATTAAGGCGGCAGATTATATTCTATCTTTTTTTTTTTACACCTGGAAAGCACATGCTCATCGCCATCTTTAAGTGAGCTCCGCCATCTTCTTGGTGTTATGGGTATTACCTCTCCTCTCTAACGTAGGATCAGTCCTTAGAGGTTGAAGTGCAAACCATTTATTGTAGATAAATCAGCCTTTGAAGGGAAAGGATTATTTGCCATGACAAAAAATAAAAAATGCCTGGCTTGCAACCATTTTCCGAGTAACTTTCTTGGCCGAACTCATCACGGAGAGGCTAATCTCTCAAAACAAATATTGAAAACTCCAGTGTTTTTTTTATCAGTAGATTTTATGAGATGCATGGCTGTGGAAGGGAGGCGATTTTATTGTTTTTGTTTTTATTCAAATTAAGTTCCAAAAGATGGGGGCTACTCTGATTGGTCAGAATCTGAGTGCAGTGTGACGTGCGGAGGCGGAATAAAGACTCTTACGAGGACCTGTACCAATCCCCCACCAATCAATGGCGGGAGGGACTGCACCAGACTGGGACCTGCATCGAAGAATGTTCCTTGCAATGAATATGCATGCTCCAGTAAGTCATTCACTTTCCTTGTAATTTATGTCAAGATATAGTTCGCCAGTATTTGTAACGAACAAAACCACTTCCACCTGGTGAGAGATTTCTTGCAGTTCGGTAACATAGAAAAACTCAGCAATTTAATCAAAGAAGAAACGAACGAACGGACAAGTGGCTATGGATGGATAAGATCACCAAAAAAAATGTGCATGACTGAATTTAGTTCAAAGTTAGACATTTTATATTTAAACGGTACCCAGTCAGTGACCTACCGTGAAACATGGAATCTTGTGAGGATTATGTTTTGCGGATTACCTTTCTATTTTGGCCACAAATAATTTTTGAGGTTTAAAGTTTATGAAATTTCAGCCAGGACTTTATTTTGAGGGTCTTTTTTCGAGCAGTGTAACACTGAAAAGAAAATTTTCTCCCGGCTTGTCGAGTTCATCAGTGAAGAGCTGGTCGGTTAATGATTCGTATATCGATGTCAGTTAGAGTGCTTGTTGGACTCTTTTTTCCCAGAAGAGATTAACACCAAACTTCTCCCTATATTATTCCTACATTGTCCAGCAAACAGGTGATGAGAATACCCAAACTTATCAGGTAGATTTTTGTTATCCTCATCTAACACCAAATTCTCATAACTAATTTACAAGGAAATCTGTAACAGCTAGAAGAGAGAATTGACAATAAGATATTAAGAGTTGAAGGGTTCATGAAAGCGAAAAGTGATACATGCAGAGTTTTCGTTTGGTGTTTCTCATTTGCGGTATATTGCCGTGCAGATTTCTTTTTTCTTCAGGAAATTACCTTTTCAGATAAAGGTCTATTGGAAAATCCACAAAGATTAAATGCCTCAAAATTTTTACGCTGCTCCGTAGCTTTAGAAAGGGCTTTTTATGATTGCACGAAAAAGACAGCTCTATCCTGGGTGCTATGTTGAAAGGTGCGTTAGCCAAGCATTTACAAAAGATAGTTTACACTGATCTTTTTGTTGGGTAATCTAGTATGCCCTATGGATGTGGCGTTTATCATGGACTCTTCTGGAAGCATAAAGCGAGCGGAATTCTACGAGGAAAGACTCCTCGTCAAGAAGCTGGTGGTGCAGGTGACAGCAACTGGTAACCGGGAAGCTCTGATTTTGTTCGGTTCATCAGCGAGTGTCAAAGCTCAACTCGGACAGTACGATACCGCTGAAAAGTACATAGAAGTTGTGCAAAAACTACGAAAGAAAAACGGAAGAACTCGAATCGACAGGGCTCTAGATGTGGCTGTTGATGAGGTGTTCTCTTCTGCGAGACCCTATGCATATAAGATTGTCATCGTTCTAAGTGATGGCGTACAATCCAAAGGAGCTAAAAGCTTGAGGGAGAGTTCCAGACCCCTTCGACAGGCAAACGTTCGTGTATTAGCGGTGGGGATTGGAACTGGTATGGCGAAAAATAGATTGAGGCTAATGACAGGAAGTGATGACGATGTTGTGGATGTGAAAGATATTGAGGGACATCTGCAGTATATAATCACAAATATTTATCGAAATCCTTGCGGCGCCCTGCGTAAGTATCAACTTGTGAAGTTTTTACAGAGGAGGAGAATAAGGTCTGAAAATTAATTCCCCATACCGGTCTTCTTTCGAAGCTTTTCCCTCCTCTCATCATCTTTTACCAAAACTGATTTTACTTTCAGAGCATCACAAAAAACGATAATATCGTGTTTGACTTTTAATTATTATTGTTTTTTTTTGTGTTCAACCAGAACCTGCAAACATCTTTCCGAGCAGCACTCCTGTAACCAAAGGTATAAGTCACTCTTTCGTCATTGTCGTTATGCTCTGCCATAAGTCATGCAGCACTCTTGTACCCAGAGATAAAAGTCACTCTTTCGTCATTGTTGTTATTCTCTGCCATAAGTCATACAACACTCTTGTACCCAGAGATACAAGTCACTCTTTTGTCATTGTTGTTATTCTCCTCCATTAATAATGCAGCACTCTTGTACCCAGAGGTACAAGTCACTCTTTTGTCATTGTTGTTATTCTCCGCCATTAATAATACAGCACTCTTGTACCCAGAGATACAAGTCACTCTTTCGTCATTGTTGTTATTCTCCGCCATTAATAATACAGCACTCTTGTACCCAGAGATACAAGTCACTCTTTCGTCATTGTTGTTATTCTCCTCCATTAATAATGCAGCACTCTTGTACCCAGAGGTACAAGTCACTCTTTTGTCATTGTTTTTATTCTCCGCCATTAATAATACAGCACTCTTGTACCCAGAGATACAAGTCACTCTTTTGTCATTGTTGTTATTCTCCGCCATTAATAATACAGCACTCTTGTACCCAGAGATACAAGTCACTCTTTCGTCATTGTTGTTATTCTCCGCCATTAATAATGCAGCACTCTTGTACCCAGAGATACAAGTCACTCTTTCGTCATTGTTGTTATTCTCCGCCATTAATAATGCAGCACTCTTGTACCCAGAGGTGCAAGTCACTCTTTCCTCATTGTTGATATTCTCTGCCTTAAGTCCAGCAGCACTCTTGTACCCAGAGGTACAAGTCACTCTTTCGTCATCAGCCAGTCTTTGTAATTAGTCATGCAGCACTTCATCTATGTCGGGCATATTGTGTCTTTGGGACTTGCTAGGTTCTAATCCCAAAAAATGCCGGTAGAGTACTACAACAATCTGCTGATTCTCTGATAACATTCCCGCTTACACGGTACTCCTAAAGATTGCGCAGTATATTTGTAAATATACTCGTTCGGTTTATTTTTTCCAATGTGTTATTTTCAGAATGTGTGGACCATCCTCTCTACACAAGCTTTTGTGAAAGGAAAGGAACAGAGCACATGTGTTGGGAACATGCAGATTTTATGGACATTTATTGTCCTAAGTCATGTGAACGCTGCGGTTGAGGTGAGTGTTTTCAAGCTACGTCACAGTATTTTGAGCTAATGCTTTTAAAGAAATAGATACCTTTTTGCTGTGCGTCTGTTCTATGATGGATCACAGATGACATCAAAATGTAGTGAGAACCAAAATGAAGCATACGAGATGCAGCCGGGCGTTTCATTGATGTTCTAGACGCTTCTGTGATCTATTACTGTACAGACGCACGGCAACCTGCAATCTATTTGTTTTATATAATTAAAAAAGAAAATTTTGTTAATGGTGACGTCATCCTTGCGTCTGTCTTCCAATAGCTCATAAGCAATAGCCAATCAAATGCGTTTTTAATTCAGCTTATCATATAGATATAGATAGATAGACATCTTTTTAAAAAAAAGTAGTGGTCTGTTGAAGGGTCGTAAGAATCATGCCTGCTATCAAAGATGCCTTGGGTGCTATATTTACTTCCTTGATCATGTCGTTACCGCCGTCTTTTCTCTCTTTGTTTATTTGTTCTAATTGTTTTTGTTTAAGATGCTGACACTTGCTCTTAATTTGAGTAATTTGAAACAAACTCGAGTTGAGTAACTGTTTGAGAAAAACAGTAACAGTGGCTAGAATCAAGTAGTATACTACAATGGTGGTTAACACGGAATAAAAATGCTGTTGTGAAAAAAGGAGGCAAAACCCCGACTCCAGGGACAATGTGTTCGGAAGGAAGTCAGGGTGAATCCAGGGTAAAGCTCAAACTTGGTGTAAATTTTCATCGATGAAAACATATTAAACGGCAGAGATTTTAAGGAAAAATTTGCCAGAACAATTTCAAGTTGCACTAACGATAGTTTCTGCAACGAAACAAGGAGAATCTTTACGCTGTCCGCTTCCACCCCCCACCCCCACCCCTCCGCCTCAAATAAATTTAAATACTTAGTCAGCGCAAGATCGATGTTCCATCCCAAGGAGAATTTTCATTTCAATCTTGAAGAATGATATAGACTGATAGTCTGAAATTTCACTTGCAGCAGTAACAAAGTAATGAAGCCCATCAGAAAATCAAGCTGAAGATTAACCTCATTATATATGCAGAGGCTTTGTTTATCGCACAAAACTTTTATTTCACTTTAATGAATAATAAATTCAGTCATTAAAACTGAAAAAAGAAAAGAATGGAACGGAATGCTGAGTTGATTGACAATAAAGAGTATAAGCTAAAACTAGATTCTTCTCTCCTTATCTATGAGTAAAATTTATTTTTTCTCTCTGTCTGGTGTTGATTTAGACACTAGTATATGATTTTAGACTAGTGACCGATTTTGGACACTAGTGTCCGAAATTGGAAAGTAGTGGTGAAATAACTGGTGTCATTGCTGCCGTTTTGTCACCAAGCGGTGCTGGCAGCTGCTCTGAGTGGAATTGGGATAATTGCAGGACCGCCTCTAGCAGGTCTCGCCGCTTGGTTTGGTTCCATATCAATAGCACTTATTGTCAAGAGCAAAAAGCTTAATTCGAAAATCACGAAGCACAAGCAAACAATTTTAAATGCTAAGGCAAAGCACCTTTCAGTCAACAGGTTGTTTTCAAAAGGAATGAAAGATGGATCAATCTCTGATGTTGAATTCGACTTGAATTTGCATGAGATCGAACAATGTTATTCGTTAAAAAAATCAGCTTAGGAGAATAGCAAATGAAGCTGATGTTGACTCTATTACCAAGCAGATTAAAGAAGAATTTCCAAAAAGTGAGGATCAGTCGTAAACATAATGAAGTAAGATTGGAATTTGAAAAGAGATCGAATGGGTTCACTCTGTTCTTGAGAAAGGATATGCAAATTCAACACAACTAAATATTTAATCACCTCCACGCTTATTAAATATTTCATGCACTACGATACGAAAGAGCCTTAAGCTGAAAATTAGAGGCTCACTCTCGACTAGCCATGAATATTAAAAAAACCAACTACATAACTTTTTTTCTTGTTTTCTATTTCTTGATCTTTTAATTCCGCAGTTGCTAACTTGCGTCCGTCCAAATATTCTTCTCGCTTTCGCAAATTGAATATATAGCTGAAATGTTTTTCTGGAAAAAGTTCAGCGGCAGTTTGCATCGCAAAAGTCTAGGAAAATCTGAGACAAGTTTGTAAAATTTCATGAGGAAAAAAGCATGCGATCTTGAAATTTTGATATCATTTCGCAATATCTCAGGAAATGTTGACTGATAGAAGTCTTTCAAGAGTGAAAGCAATTCACCTTGTAGATAAGAATAAAACAAAATGTCTCTGTGAGCGCTTCCAATAGCAGTTGACAACTTATTTATGGATTGAACGCACTCCTCTGGTGTATCTCTTTTGATTTCCTCTTCAACGCCGAAGTAGTCCTTTCGTCTTTCCTCGCTCACTGAAGAGTCCAACGCGTGTTTGATGCGAGAAATCTCACTTGGGCGACTTTCAACTTCTGTTGGAATAAGCTCTGGAAATCTTTCCACCATTTGCGTCGTTTCATTATCAACAAAATCCTGGGCATTTGGGAATCTTGTGACAATCCTTTGCGTAAAAGCCTCAAGATAATTCGAAAACTCTGTTAAACGTTTCTTGTTCATGCTTTACCACGTCCGCGACAACTAAAGCTTGTATGCAAACGTTCCAGAATTTGTCTGATGCAACAGACAGATGTAGAAACCACCTGTCTGTTTCTCCACCGATGAAAATGAAATTGGTTTTATTATGGAATATGGCGACATCTTTCCTCAGTAACAAATATTTTTTTCTTTTATATTTAATTCTTTAAATCCCAGATCAAATTTGTAATGCTCCTTATTGTCAACCATACAATTTCTTATAATGTTAGTTCAGATAATTAAATTTTAGTATTGGATCACTTTATTATCCCCAAATTGATATTTTTCTTTATTCTCATCACTTATCTGGTTAATATTGTATGATATTGTAAGGAGAAATTGCGTCTAGGTCACTCATGGAAGTGAAAGGGTAGAGACAAAAAAAAATGCCAAATGTCTGAAGAACAGATGGGAAAGCATGAAAATCTTTGAAATGATAAACGTGGCAACAGAAGTAGACATAAGAGGTCATACGTATTGTTGTGAAAACCAAAAATGATCTCATTGAATTCATCCTGCATAGCAAAGAGAGTAAAAAAAGCGCCAAATCATTGAAAACTTCTTTGATTTCAGTAAAGAATTAAAAAATTAAATTATTAAGTACTCACAAATTCCGAGCTCAGAAAGTTGCTTGGTTTTGAGATTGAGGAAAAGAAATGCAGATTAAAACCTGACATTTTCACAAAAGATGATGAAAGGTGTGAATTCAAAACTCGGAAAGACACCATGGATTTTTTTCAGAGTGAGCGGAAATAAACTTGCAAAAGCGACCATAAATAACTAAATAATCAGCCTTGGTCCAATGTCCTTCCTGGTCTTCATTCGTTTTGTTGTTTGTCCTGGCTGATTTCAGTTTTGGTAAGAACTTTTTAACCCGAAGAGCTATTTGTTCTATTTGTTCTCCTCATACACGGGGTATTCAGCCGTTGCACAGGTTACCCTTTCTCCCACCCATTCCTTCCTCCCTTAACAACAGGTCAGTTAGCTTACCCTGACGGTTTGCCATCATGGTCACTTCTATTCTTGAGTGGAGAGAGAAACTACGTTTTTGCTCCCTCCAGTTTCCTCCCGCCCCCAAAATTAAGGAACTCAAAGCTCTACCTGGATTCGTCCGCAGACCTTATGATTGGGTTTTCCGACGGGCAATGTGGTTAATTCTCGATCATCGTAGGTCCAATGCTTCACAGAGATAGGGACGAAGCTGTTGAAAAATATGAAATTGCCTATTTTAAAAATTAAGCTCTCGTCGTTATGTTTGTTTGGGTTTTCGTTTTCTATTGTCAATGTTTTCTATTTTCGTTGTCAATGTTTCCACGGTGGTTACTAATTAATCCTAAAAAGTGTCGTTACGTGGCAAAAACTATAGAAAGTATGGCCAGACGTAAAATATTATTATCCTAAGAAACTGATTGTTACAAAAAAAAAGAGAAGTGAAGTTAAATCCTTTTTAAATTTGAGCTGGTTTCTTATCTCAATTTATTTTGCTGTTACATTTTTGCAGGTGTACTTAACAGTGGTAAGTAACATTGACTCCTATTACAATTAAGTTTGTGATTAAAAATCAGAGGTTTTCGCCGTGTTCTGTAATTATTATTATTATCATCATTATGATAGTTTTCATCATTACAATTATCATTTTTATCGATATTTTCCTTGAAATGCATCGATCAACATCCCCCCGGAAACTCCCCGTGCATTTGAACTTTTGAAAATTGGTTTGTTCAAATTTCCGCCACACAGGGCAAAAAATGTGTACAACTAATACCCCAATGTTTTTGTAAACGGCCAAATCAGCGAGCGTAACTTTCTACTCATTAACCAAGCTTTAAAACTTGTAGGCTTTTTCTTCTGGGCCATTTGCTTGCGAAAGTGAACTATTTACCATAAACGCCTCCATATTTAAAGATATAAAACCTTTATTCCGATGGAAAGACTCCCCACCCCAGCTGAGCAAGGTTTAAATCCCCTTCGGGACGACGGCAGGGGTAAGAGAGGGGGGGGTGTTAAAGTTCCGAATTTATCAGCGCATTATGAACATCCTATTGTCGATGCAAATCAGTTTTATTTTGTACTTATTAAAAATCTTTGTATGTCTTATACATCCCAGTTCTTCCCTTACGCTTTTTTGTCATTCCATTCACCCACGCAGTCGTTATGTTTGTCTAGATTTTTTTTCAACTCCAAAATGATCGGAAGGACTGCAATTCAATCTTGTTCTACTTACTCTCCAATAAGATGTGAACGAGTTCCTTGCGTGAACCACGCAACTAACTCGCGTGAATTACTGTCACACGCACCTTTTTCCCCCGACTAAAACATCTTCTATTCACTTAACAGATCCCTGTGAATACGAAACCAATAACCCCGTGTTTGCTGACTGCTGTCCTGGTCTGGTTAAGTACGATTGTCCCAGTACCTCCAATCACTACTTTTCGGAATTCTTGACACAAAATTGTGCTTTCACATATTGTCGAAAGGTATCTTGCTTTTGTTTTTGAGTTATGACACGAAAACAACACCCTCCCCCCCACCTTGAGTCATCCAAACCCCTTCCCCACCACTCAAAGCGATAAATTAGTTTCCTTATTATAATATTCAATCAACAACCACAGGCAAAATAACCTGTCTCAAGGATTTTTGGCGCGGTTTAGCTTTGGCCCCCAAAGTAACTGGCGGGAACGTATGTAATACGGAAATGTCCTCACTATTTTGAAATTATTGTTGGAACGAATGAAGACCGGGAAGGACATTGGACCAAGGCTGATTAACTTTGCCAATAAATTAAAGGCCATTAGAGTAGTGATTATTAAAGAGGCCTTACAAAACTAAGCTGTATTTAACGTAAGCTACTGCAATAAAGGTCCAAAATCTCAAGTTTAAACTCTTTGAGTGTTTTTTTGGTAAAAAATAAGGGCCCTGAAAATGTACCACTCTTTCTCTCGAAGAGAAAACGAGGAGACAAGATAGACTGAGTCCTTAGGGAATGTCCTGGTTACTGTCCACTCAAGTGGTTTAATTAATTCTCGAACTATAGTCATTTTTCTGTCTTGTCTGCATCAAGACTTACATCGCCAGATCTGATCATCGGCAGAAATATTGGACAAGATGGCGGCCGCGCTTGCGCATTTCGTCCATAATGGCGTACAAATAATATAAGAAACTGTATGGAAATTTGTAAAGAAACTGTATGGAAATTTGTAAAATTTCTAAAATATAACAATCAGGAGCTCATGGTCCCGTCTGCTCTCGATCGAGACATATTCAGTACTGATTCTGCTATTCATCAAACCTCACAGGGACTCGATAAATAAAAACCACCTATTTCCCGAGCCAGTTCTTTTGTCATTGATTATTGACCTAGGTCGCCATACAGTTCTTCAAAATCCGTCGTTCTCCATCCCAAACACTCGCCTATTACAGGAAAGTGCATCAATAAAGTCAACTGCTCTCGATCGAATTGACTGCCACAGAGTTCGAAGCGTCCAAATATCCTGTAAAAATGCCATTTCCTCCCATCAAAAAACTTTCCAACGCGCCAGAATATCCCTTATTTTCCATGTTGAGTAAGTGACGAGAAGCCATGTTGAAAACTATGACTGAAATAGTTAAACATGAGCAACGCTGATCTTCGAATCGTCGGCCATATTTGTTTATGTTCTTGCAGGGAAATAAATTAGTTCTCGGTCCTTTTCGGAATAAAAATATGCCAGGCATTGATGCAAATTCAGTAGTCTCAGCGCGAAAATTAAATTACAGCAAATTAAAATTCTGACATCATGTCATCGCTCTGCCTCGAAAAATCCCAAAGATTTACTTGCAGGTCTTCTTTTCTTTTTATTTTCATCAAATAGATGATTTGCGGTGCTCAAATTGTATAAGTCATTGTACGAAACACTCTTCTTTGCAGATCGAGTCGTGATCGCCGCAATATTGAATTCTCTTGATATTCTATTGTTCCGGAGTGTAATACGATATACCGCTGATAATTGTTAGCGGGCTCGAAATGTCCTTGATTTCTGGCGATGGTTCGATTTGAAAGAATAACGAAGAACGCTAATTTCATCTTTTAAATGAAAACGATTTATGGCGAGGGAAACTGGGGGAAACAGGCTTCCTTTCCCTCTAAAACATGAAATAACTTCTATGGGCATCGACGCGTCATTGCTTTGATTTCCCCCTTGTTTCATGCATACGGTGAAATGGTATATCATAGAGCAACTTGTGATCTTTTTGGCGTTTCCCTTTTTTCAAATTCTCGCAGATAGGTAACCTTTTATAAACTGGAAAGTGTGACGTGCAATGTCCATTTCGCGTCACGCTTCACTCGATTGGGTTTGCGTCAACCAAAGTGACATCAGAGAGTACAAACAAGCTTGGATCTTGGATGTGTCAAGAAAAACAATGCTAGCAGCATTTTAAACCTTTTAAAATCAATTAGCGTTTTCATCTAGCGTTTTCAGTGATCTGTTTAGCTGAACTGAAAATGAGCTGTTTTCTTGATCATGATAAATATGAGTGGTGGTTTTCAGTGTTCCATGCATATTAGTCGTTGGTGTAAACATCACGGAACATCCCTTTTTCCCTAAACTCGCTCTTTTCATATTATTGTCTCACAGCCGCCTCTCAAAGGTGATGAATGGGGAGCATAAATACTAACAAAATGATATCAGCATGTCCAGAATTTTTTTTTTTTTTAAAAAACCTTTATGGCCATCAAAAGTTAGTTTGAATTCGTATTTTCTAAGGCTCAATTGAGAAACGCCATCCTGGCTGTAAGTTCACGATATTTCACAGCAAGCTTTAAAACACGATTCATTGATGGTTCCACGGATAACACATCTCGTTTCACGAATTACCGATTAATGTACTTCACCTGACACTCATTGTAAAACTTTCGTCAAATCAAAGATTATGAAACATCATCCTAAATTCTCTTTGCTTACATCTGGTACTCTATTTCATCATTATAAATATTTGGTAATTTTTTTTTCATTCATATTTTACTTAAAAATGGGTTTATGGATATAATAAGAAGCGATAAATAAGCTTTCTTCATTGATCTTTCTCTGTTTTCCTTATGTTTCTTCTTATTCTACTTTGAGACTTTTCCATTTATTTTTTAATCGATTTGCAAACGAGGTTCACCAGGTTTTTAAGTAACAATGATGCCCGTGAAATGATTACTTTATATTTTTTGAGTAAAAAATCTACTGTCTCTTGACAAAAATGCGTTGGCAAAGAAGCTACCTGGTTCTTGTCGTGAGATTATTTGTTTCGTGATCCGTGATTCGACACCAGTTTTGGCGAGAGAGATGAAATGTGATATTCAATCCGTGAAACGTGATACACCATCTATATAAGGGAAATGCAGGAGTTGGACCTTGCTGCGAATAAATTTTGACTGGCAGCTTGAAAGGCGTCCCTCCAATTTGGTTAGGAACGTTTCCGTGATCTGCAATGTGACACCACTCTTGCAGTAGGGAGTGAAAAACTACCTTGATTATCCGGAAAATTATGTTGTATCGTGTTTTAGAGCCTGCAGTGAAAAAACTTTAGATTTGCAGCCTGCATGGCGTCTTCTCAATTCTTAGATATCAGAAATTTGCTCAAAGGGGATATGACTCCCTTTAGTTTTTAGTAAAACTTGGTCTGAATATGCTGATATTGTTCATCTTTTTCTAAAAAATTATAGAATAGATTCACTTTTCTCAAATAGTGATATTCCGTGAGGCTCAGATCACATGCTAACAGGCCTGGAGCATTATTAAGATATCAATCAAAAGCCAAAACAACCCCTGCTTATCATGATCCAAGAAATGATATAAATACTGCTGTAGCCTGAAACGTTTTCATCATAGTTCTTGAGACGTTCAGGATTTGACTTGTGAGTGAATTGAATCAACGTCTTGATCATGGGAAAACTCATCGCGTTCCTTGTTTTGTTGTTTTTGGTAAGAACTTTAGATTAACCTACTGCATGCTTTGAGGCCCATGATAGCTTTATCGAGCCCATCGAGGCAAATGGCAGAATACTGACGGAACTTACCTCGTTTTTCAGCTTGAAGCGAAGATAGTGGGAGTATCGGCAAATTTTCAGTAACTCCTCATACACGGGATACTTGGCCACTGCATAGGTTACCCTTCCTCCCACCCACCCCTTCCTCCCTTAACAACAGGTCAGTCAGCTTACCCCTACGGTTTTCCATCATGGTCATTTCTATTCTTGAGTTGGAGAGAGAAACTGCGTTTCCTCCCTCGAGTCCCCTCCTGTCTCGAAAACTAAGAAACTCAAAAGCCCAGCCTGGATTCGTCCCCAGACCTTTCAGTCTGGTTTTCCGACGCGTATTATGGTTAATTCTAAATCATTGTAGGTCCCACGCTTCCTAGAAGTGAGGGCGGAGTTGTTAAAAAATATGAAATGAGTATTTTAAAAATTAAACCCTCGTTGTTGTGTTTGTCCGAGTTTTCGTTTTCTATATTGTCAATGTTTCCACGGTGCTTATTGATTAATCCAAAAATATGTCTTTGCGTGACAAAAACTATAGGAAGCATGGCTAAACGTAAAAGATTATTACCCTAAGAAACTGATTGTTATGAAGAATGAAAGAAGTAAAGTTAAACCGGTTTTAAAACTGTTTTTCTTATCTCAATTTATTTTGCTGTTACATTTTTGCAGGTGTACCTACCACTGATAAGTAACATTGATTCCCATTAGAATAATTAAATTTATGATTAAAAATCAGAGGTTTTCGCCGTGTTCTGTCATTATTATTATTATAATTATGATCACTTTAATCATTACAATCATCATTTTTAGTGACATTTTCCTTGTAATGCATCGATAACATTCCCTCCGGCAACTCCCGTGCATTTGAACTTTTGAAAATTGGTTTGTTCAAATTTCCGACCCCCAGGGTAACAACTGTGTACAAATGCCCCACCCAATGTTTTTGTAAAAGGCCAAATCAGCAAGCGTGGCTTTCTACTCATTGACCAAGCTTTAAAACTTGCAGACCTTTTCTTCTGAGCCATTCGCTTGCAAAAGTGAACTATTTACCTTAACCCTTTAACTCCCAGATCAAATTTATAATTTTCCTTACTGTCGACCATACAATTCTTATAATGTTAGTTCAGAGAATTTAGTATTGGATCAACTCAATTATTCCCAAATTGATGTTTTTCTTTATTCTCATCACTCATCTGGTTGATATTGTATTGATATTGTAATGAGAAATTCTGTCTTTGTCACTCCTAGGAGTTAAAGGGTTAAACACCTCCATATTCAAAGATATGAAACCTGTATTCCGGTTCAAATACCCCACTCCAGCAGAGCAAGGTTTAAATTTCCCACCTCCGGGGCACGGACGACGGCCAAATGCCCATGGGTTGCCCGGGGGGGGAATGTTGAAGTTCCGAATTTATCAGCGCATTATGAACATCGTATTGTCGATGAAAATCAGTTTTATTTCGTACCTATTAAAAATCTTTGTATGTCTTATACATCCCAGTTCTTACCTTATGTTTGTTTGTCATTCTATTCACCCATGCAGTCGTTATGTTTGTCTAGATTTTTTTTCACCTCCAAAATGATCGGAAGGACTGCAATTCAATCTTGTTCTACTTACTCTCCGATAAGATGTGAACGAGTTCCTTGCGTGAACCACGCAACTAACTCGCGTGAATTACTGTCACACGCACCTTTTTTCCCCGACTAAAACATCTTCTATTCACTTAAAAAAACAGATCTCTGTGCATACAAGTACGATAACCCCGACTTTGCTGACTGCTGTCCTGTTTTGGCTGAGAACCAATACCTGTCTGTACCTTTCCGAATTTATGGAACTAAATTGTGCCTTCACATGTTGCCAAAAGGTATCTTGTCTTTGTTTTTTAGTTTTGACGCAAAAACAACAAGACCCCACCCCCCTGAATACTCCGAACCCCTCCCCAATCCCCCCCTCCCCACCCCTCAAAGCAATCAATAAATGTTAGTTTCCTTATTATAATATTGAATCAACAACCACAGGCAAAATAACCTGTCTCAAGGATTTTTGGCGCGGTTTAGCTTTGGCCCCCAAAGTGACTGGCGGGACCGTATGTAATCTCTATTTTGAAATTATTGTTGTTTTCTTAGTGGCAGGAATGAAGACCGGGAAGGACATTGGACCAAGGCTGATTAACTTTGCCAATAAATTAAAGGCCCATCAGAGTAGTGATTATTAAAGAGGCCTTACGAAACTTAGCTGTATTTAACGTAAGCTACTGCAATAAAGGTCCAAAATGTCAAGTTCAAAATCTTGAGTGTTTTTTTGTGAAAAATAAGGGCCCTGAAAATGTACCACTCTTTCTCTTGAAGATAAAACGAGGGGACAAGACAGACTGAGTCCTTGGGGAATATCCATCCCACAGTGAAGTGATTTAATTAATTCTCGAACTATAGTCATTTTTCTGTCTAGTCTACATCAAGACTTACATCGCCAGATCTGAAGTTCGGTTGAAAAGAATGACGAGCAACGTTGATTTTACCTTTTACATGAAAACGATTTATGGTGAGGGAAACTGAGGGAAACAGGCTTCCTTTCCCTTTAAAACATAAAATAACTTCCATGGGCATTGACGCATCATTGTTTTGATTTCCCCCACGTTTCATGCATACGGTAAAATGGTATATTAGAGAGCAACTTGAGATCTTTTTTAGTGTTCAAATTCACGAAGATAGGTAACCTATTACAAACTGGAGAGCGTGACGTAAATGTCCATTTCGCGTCACGCTTCACTCGATTGGGTTTACGTCAACCGAAGGGGTTATGTTTACCAAGCGATTTCAATATACAAAAGTGTTACTGCGGTAATTCAAACATCACTCACAGCTACTAAAGTTGGGTTTATTATCAAGCGTCATAAGACGAAAGGTATGTTGTGTCATAATTTCCGATAAAATTCTCACCATTTAGATTCCTTCTATTGAACACAATGAAGGTAATGGGATCGTCTGGAGCGGAAAATTAATGAGTTGGGTTGATTCCTATTTACTTATATATGACTACTTGCAAGAAAAAGTACAATAAGTTTCAGGAAAAACGTTTTAAGTAATTTATAGTAAGGTTAGTCTGAACGTAGAAGACTCTAGAAAATCAAAGCCGGTTCCAGTTTCTTGAGGCTGGTTAGATTTTACCCGATTTCAGTTAAGTAAATTTCTTTGCACGTAATTAATGGCAATTGGAGTGGTACGTTCTAGAACTTAAATGAGTTTGGGTTCATCCCCCATGAATTCAGTATATTTGGAGTAAGAGCTTTTCGATCCTACGAAGAACTGCGATTTTAAGCTGGTTTATCGTATGATCTAAGCGCTACACGATGTAGTATATTACCAGTACATCTGTCGGGTCATCTACCACATTAAAAAACTCGCATTGCTGAGATTAAAGCCCTACAATTTTAATTGGAGAACCAACATTTGTTCATCACGAATCGCTTTTCATTACAGTTTTCTATGTATGATATGAAATTAATTCTTTGCGTGGCCTCGGCAGAAATCACTGCGCATCGTTTGTTATTCTGGCGACAAAGGAATTCTTTTACTGTAAAGAAAATAAACACTGCAGTGGTCAGAAGCACGTTCCACAATGGCTTTAAGCGCAGTTTTGTTTTGGCTAATTGTATTAGATCTTATAAAACAATCAACCTATTTAATTATTATTTTGGTGAATCTGTAGTATAGGGTGAAATTAAGGGAACTTTTGTGCTTTAACCTAAGGCTTAACTTTGCTAGACTTACAAACTAATTCGTTGTATAGCTGATGACCATATTTTTTCTTTACCTATTTGCTAGTCTTGAGAATATGGTGCTACATTCGAAGAATAATCCTCGATAACATTAACCTTACTTCTCAATTCTCATTACCTAAATATTTCACTGTTTAAAGGGCATAGGTATATAGAAGAAGACATTTTAATAAAGGATCGACAAGATACATAAGCACCGCTATTCAAAGTTATATTCATGCGCGAGCAATTTTGGGACGACAGTTAAATCTTCACGAATTATCGATATTTTGTCAAAACTTTGCTAAGCTTTTCGATGACTCTTCTCCACCAAAATTAGAATCTTGACAGTCTGAATCACATAACTCTCGCGTCTGTAGATCTCTACAGACGACATTTAAGACTTAGGTACATGCCTATGGTGCCGTTCATTGTTTGAGGTATCTTGCCAAGGTGTTTACTCTTTTGTCGTTCAGTTTGTCTGTTTGTCAGATCCGCGCCGTGGACAACGGTGCAAAGGATAATCAAATTACTTTTTGGGAGGTTTTCAATTTCAATCTACCTTTCTCAAAAAAAAAACACAAAATAATGATAATAATAGCTGGCTTAAAAAGATGTTAAGCATGTCACGAGTGTGGAACAA
The DNA here is from genome assembly GCF_036669915.1 of Pocillopora verrucosa. Taxonomy (NCBI): domain Eukaryota; kingdom Metazoa; phylum Cnidaria; class Anthozoa; order Scleractinia; family Pocilloporidae; genus Pocillopora; species Pocillopora verrucosa. The sequence goes on from NC_089314.1 coordinate 21,101,699, forward strand.
AAGAAAATCTGAGCGCGCAGTGGGGATTAGCACCCCGCGAGTTTCGATCCATTTTCCTATACTCCATCAACTGAGGAACTCAGGGAATCCCTTGGTGAGGCAGACCTTAAAAATTCATCAGTAACAATTGCGAGCTGTCTGGCATCTTCCTTGGATCCGCAAAGTCAAAATGTTTCTTTGCTGAACTCCCTTATTCCCAAATTTTTCCTGGCGCTGGTTATTATTTTTAAAAGGACTAGGAGCCTTTGGAGGTGTCAGTAAGAACAGCCAGTCCTTGCGAGTAGGCCTATATCTGAAGGACGCTGCTTTTATCTGCGCGCGGGAAGATTTGAGACGAGTTGAGGATCTGGCACTAACGAGTGCTGGCGAAGAAATGCTCATGCCGAAGCGCTAATGGGAGCAGGCTATTCTAATAGTTTTTCTTGATTCACACATTTTTAGTTAGCACTTACACATTTTTACTGCCGTACCGTTGAAACTAAATGTGGTTGAATAGAAAAGAAAGAACGAGACTAAAATGTCCATAGAGTTAAATCTTTAAGCTATACATTTTGGCTATTATGATGATCACGTTTATTCATCACTGTATCCACAGCAATCTAAAAACCTGTGAAACATACTTTGCACAGCTGGCAACTTAATTCTGAAATATAAAAGTGTTCAAATATGAAATGTTACAGCCCTAAAAGTTACTATATTAATTGTATTTAGCCTGCACGGCTTTTTGCCCATCTCATTTTTTTAATTTTGTAAAATTCGATTTCTTCAGGTCATTGCAAAATTTAAAATATATGCTTGTTATACAGAGAATGATCTCTTGCCAACAAAATTAACTTAGCTCATTTTAGGCGACAATTAAAAGTTAAAAGTGAGCCCAATATTAGCTGTCAAAGGTTCTTTTGACAGAAGTGTACCCCGAATTTCTAACGCGAGTGTTCTGAAAGACAACTAATCCGGTGTCTTTACAAACTGGATTATCATATACAAACAGATTTTCTCTTTTTTCCGAATTTTAAATTACACCTGTCATCTACTCACAAAAGATGTGTCAATGCCCCTGCTTCACTGAATTTGTTGCTCAGAATTTAAGATTATCATGTTTAAGTAATCCAGATCGTTAAGCTCGAGATAAAAAATTCCGGACTTGTGAACTAACTGCGAGTTAGTTAAATTTACTGTGTTTGTCGCACGATTCTTGACTCAGAAATTAACTCGATTTCCGATGCAGTGTTAAAATCTTTTGTATCATTTTTGTTTTCAGGTGTGGAACGGTAAAGATCACTGAATAATTCGCAACAATTTTCGGTAGCTTACCATGACTGGCGCAAAAGAGACTTTTCAAATCTTTATTGCTCTCCCATCAGGTGACATATGCACAGTCAAAAGATTATCACGCGAAATGTTCGTGTATCAACTGAAATCAAGAGTCGAGCTAAAATCTGGCATTCCAGCAAACATTTTTTCTTTGTTTTTTATGAATGTACAACTACGCGATCAGGATACTTTGAAAACATACCACCTTAAACGTGGCTGTATTGTCAGAGTCAAACTTGAACAGAACTACCATGGCCTGTTTGAAGCGTGTTGGCGTGGAGATATTTACGATGTTTTCGAGAATGGTGTTCAATTTCTGGACGAAGACAAATTTCAAGGCTACAACATATCTCTTTGGAACAAATTGGTTATCCAACGCGCGACGCTCGCTTTGTTTATCGCCTGCCACCGTGGTTACCTCGGTCTTATATTAGAACTTATCAACCGCGGAGCCACAGATATTAACGGTAAAACCATTTTTGGACGAAGCGCGTTACACGTTGCGGCTTACCAAGGCTTTGTAGGCTGCGTATCTCTACTGCTGAGCGAAGGCGCCATTTGTAATCAAACAGACGTCGAGGGCAAAACGCCCCTGGCCTTGGCGAGTGAGAATGGTCATATTTATTGCGAAAGAAGGCTTTGGCTCTATCAGTGGAACCTACAAACATTTCGCCCGCAGTCCACGAGAAGCTTGAGTGGAGAATCAAATGAAACAGTCGAGAATACAGGAAGGTAAGTGTTACCTAAGAAAGTTGCTATAAGTTAAACGCTAGGCGGGAATAGATATCGTGTTAAAATTTTAACTTTCGATCGACATTGATCACGAATGCTGTAAAACGACAACAACGTAAATATCTATATGTAATTCATTGTTCTTCTAGTCTAGAAACCATTGTACCCTAATCCCTTTAATGAAAAAGGGTAAATAATGGCGAGGTAATGAAACCATAAAACTGCTTTTGTAACAAGCCAATATACTTTATTACAAAGGGATTAGATATTTCTAGATAATTTATACGTAAATGAAAACCCTCTCCTCTTTTATCTCCAAGATTAAGGAATTAGTAAAGCGTAAAAGTAAAATGAAATAGAACCTGTGTTTTTTCCAAATACTGAGCAATTAGCTCTAACTGATTGATGGATCAGCTTCATAAGGTCAAGTTTAATTTATAAACGAAACGGTTTGCATGATTTTGGTTGTGATCAAACGTCTCGGCGTTACAAGAATACGACGTCAGTAACATATATGAATGTGGTAATACCGATGAAATGACGTCAATATTGAGTAACATTTGACGTCATCATTTTAAGTATGATGGTTCTACATATATAATTACCCACACACAATTCAGCCTGACGGCATGGCTGGTAGATAAAATGGGCGATAATACCGTGAGAAACTGTGAGCCTTTTTATTCGCAGGATACGTTCATTTCTTGTGCGAAAGATTTCAGTTACGGCTCACGGAATGTTTCGTGTCGTGTTTTAGCTGCCTTTCCCACAGAATAAAACCTATAAATAAAGTCTTTGCTTGAGTAGATGCTGTCCTTTAAACAATTTCTGTTTGATTTAAAATGTTCCAAATCAAATTGATCCTTATTTTCTTCGAAATGATTGGAAATTACGAGTGGATCCGTAATCCCACAGGTCCGTAGGTCCGTGGGCCCCGTAGGCTCGTAGGCCCGCGAGTTCGTAGGCCCGAAAGCCTGTAAGCCCGTAGGCCCGTAGGCCCGTAGGCCCGTAGGCCCGTAGGCCCGTAGGCCCGTAGGCCCGTAGGCCCGTAGGCCCGTAGGCCCGTAGGCCCGTAGGCCCGTAGGCCCGTAGGCCCGTAGGCCCGTAGGCCCGTAGGCCCGTAGGCCCGTAGATACGTATATCATTAGGTTCGTATGCCCGTATGCCCGTATGCCCGTATGCCCGTAGGCCCGTAAGCCCGTGGGCCTGTAATCCCGTAGGCCCGTAGGCCCGTAGGCCCGTAGGCCCGTGAGCCCGTTTTCACGTAGGCCTGTAAGCTCATAGGCCCGTGAGCCCGTTTTCACGTAGGCCTGTAAGCTCATAGGCCCGTACCCCATTTGCCCGTCTTTGCAAAGGAAACAATGGCCCTTGCACGTCCCTTTAAGTTAGTAGTTTCCCTTAATTTTTATTTTAGAATATTAATCCTATCTCATTCAGTTTGGATTTTGTTATTCGGCATATCCTTATCAATCTGCAAACTATTATCTGGGCGTTTTTCTTAACCAACAATTCGAGTATAAAATGAGGTTCGCTACTGACTGTATGATGGGAAAATCGAACCCGCTTCGAATTGTGTGATGGAAAAAATCGTAGGATCTATTAGAGTCATCATTTTGATGTCCTTTGTTTTAATAGAAATTGGAAATCCTCACCACGCTCCACCAGGTCACCACCCAATGGAAAAACACGTGATCAGCTTGATGAAAACAATAACAAGGAACGACTAGATATGGTAGGAGCCAATTAGTTTCTTTTATTTCAATACGGAAATGGGAATATGAGAACAAATTTTACACTTCAGAAATGGGCCTTTATGATGATGATGATGATATATTTTTAATGGCAGACTTCAAAACTTTTCTGAGAGAATATAACCAAAGAAATAATGAAATGAAAAATCTCAGGGGAAAAAGCAAGGATGTAATCTGTGGATAATATCTCAATTAATTAAAAGCTTCCTGACAAGTGTAGACGCATGTTCGAAAAATCCCTATTTCCACTTGTCCGTTAAATTTGCAAGAACCAGCGCTCTTCTCACCGCCTCTAAACACTTTCTTTTTTCCACTAGTCACCCACTCTCACCCTTCCGAGCGTGACTGTTAACGAAGAAAAGCCGAACATCCGTCGGACGCAGAGTCACGAGCCGCGCCGAACAAATCAGCCTTCTTTTCCCTTGATGCAAATCGCCGAGAAATACCGAAAAGAGCTTCGGGACTTAAGCAAAGGAGGTGGTCTTTTGCCTGTGCATTTGCAAAAAGAATCCGAAGAAGTGAAAAAAGAAGCACCGGAACCAGAGACACCAGAGTTAGAGAACATCTCGAAAGATGAAGTGGACCTTGTGAGAGAAGCGAACAACAAGGATGACTTGGAAACAGCGGTAGACCGAGACTTAAGGATTACGGAAACCAGTGCTGGTAGTGTTTTTTGTTGTTTGTTTGTTTGTTTGTTTGTGTTGTCGTTTTTTATTTTTTCTCGCAAGAACATCTCTTGAACATGTTAAGCCACACTGTTTAAGTTTGGAGTCTTAAGTAGATCTTTTAATAATTGTTAGTGACGATGTAACGATGACACGATGATGATTCTGACATGACCAGAATTGTGAGAATTTTCACCTACAGTTAAGAATATTTATCGTAGGTTCTTTCGTGTAGGTTTTCTGGAACGCTGATCTACCAACTTATTAAAGTCTCAGTTTTCAACAAAAAGCCGCGGCCACAAAAATAACTTGAGCTGAGTTACCTACCCTTCACATCAACATTGAACGAACTGAACCAAACGAAAGGTTCGACTGAACTTAATCAACGGATCGATACTAGAAATCAAAACGAAATTTAATAATAAAGGCAAAGACAAAGGGACGACAGTGGCAAATCACATTAACACACGCTATTGACAAATAGTTTTTCCCCTGACTGTAGTGTGATCTGCGCGATCGAATTCTAACATAGTTTGTTTTCAACTCTGTTGATACAGCTTCATCTACAGAAGAGAAGCAAGATGATTTTACAGAAAATAACTGTGACGCTTCAGCAGAGGCTGAACCACGTGACTTCGAGAGGTAATCAAAAATACATGCAAAGCCAAGTGATTACTATCGGTAATAGCGTTACTAGGCGATAGAAATAGGATTGCCTTGCTAGTCTGAGTTGTCCATACCAGGTGCGAGAGCACCCTCGTAAAGCTTTATGGGACTTTTACCCAAGATACTTCTTGGCATTCTCGTGAAAAGTTTTTTTCCAAGACTTCGCACGGCGGAACATACAGTTATGGGTCTGGTTAAGATATTCACTTGCAAGAAGTTATTTTTGAGGAGAGTGAAATAAGGACGTGAGGCTAAAGGGCGAGAGTGTGATGCTCAATGGATGGAAACTAAAAAACCTCTATTCCTAAACAGAAAACTCACAGTTACAATGCACTCACTCTGGAAAAGACAAAGTATTAAGACAAATACAAGAAAAGACACATACAAGACAATCAGCTCAGCGTGCAACTGAATGAAATAAATAGCGTAAACTGAACTGTTGCACTGGAAAATAAACCAAAGTATGCTAAGAATTATGATGTGTACCTTATCATTTTATCCTTCATATTCATTCTTTTTTTATCTTCTTAGACCCTCTTCAGAAAGATCGAATGGAATCCGCAAGCTTGACATTCTGATGACCGAGTCGCGTGAAAAAATGAAAAGCGAGTCGACCACCCGTGGACAGGATGTGAGTAGTTATGCAGAATACCAAGAGACCGAACACGAAAATAGCATTCTTCAGGAATATTCAATAAGGAAATCTGCCCGAACTTTTGACGACTGGCTTCAAATGAAACGATCTCAGGAGAAAAAGAGGCCTGGGACTGCACCTGCGCAGAAAAGTAGGCTTGGAAAGAGTATCGACCCTGAATCGTTTAAGAGGTGGTTGAACAGCAAACGTTCGCAGCGCTACCACACAAATTCCGAATCCTCAGCATCAAACAAAAAGACATTTATCAGTTCTAGTGGTCTGACGTTTGATCGCTGGCTTGAAACAAAGTTAGGAAGAAGACCCATGAGTGCTATAACCTGCGAAACGGATTCACGTGATAAAAACACGCCAGGAGCAGGAAACAAAGTGCGCAAACAAATCACTTCTGGAAAATCGTACGAACTCTGGTTGGCAGAGAAAAAAGCCACCGCCAGTAACAGTAAAGATGCGGAAAATAACAGCGATGGAATCAAGAATACTCCAAAAGGGAGTGGAAAATCCTTTGAGGTATGGCTTCAGGACAAACAAAAGCAAAAACAAATTGAGTTAGTCCAGAAAGTTACCACAGAAAAAGAACAGAAAAGACTGGAGGAGATAGATCAGTTGGCGAAATGGCTAAACCCACATTACAAGACTTACGAGGATTGGCTTGCAATCAAGAACCACCAAGCTGTCCTAGAGAGACAGCGGGCTCAACACGAACCACAAAGAGAACATGAGGATGTCTCTTCAGAGGAAAAACAGAAAGATGCCAAAATTGTTTACAACATCTGGCAAACGATGAAAGCTCTTAAAGAACTTAATGAAGAAGAGAGAAAATACAGCGAGATGAAAGCAAAGTGGGCTGCAAAGGAAAAGGAGAAAAAACATTTAAGTAGGGCTCAATATCTAAAACAAGGGAACAAGATGCAGCTTGAAACCGGCCTCGGCAAAAATTTAACTATGAACAGGTAGCACAGATGCTATTCTTTCTTAAGTTCTTTTAAAGAGCTGGAGTTGAGCTTACTCTTCACTTCTGGGTGCAATTCACAGGTTAATGGTAAAAGATATTGAGCGGGTAAAAAAATATTTTAATAAAGAATAAATTAAATCATATTCGTTTTCGTCCTTGCTGGCCACGCAAGTAAAAGAAGTACTTTTAAGATTTGCTTTTATCAAAGCCACGCTACCTCCCGTAAAATTGGCTCGGTATTGGTACTTCAAAAAGAATGCCCCGTGTGAGGATCGAACTCACGACCTTCAGATATCTAATTAGATTATGAGACTGACGCGCTGCCTACTGCGCTAACGAGGCGGTTGAATGAATTGGATGGTATGTGGCTTCATAATTTGACATTCACCACAGCTTTAACTGCATGATACTACCTTCGATGATTGACTAGCGGTTATAGTGTCCCCATGATATAATATCTTATTTACTTATCTATTTATTTATTATTTCAACTTATCACGAATGTACCTATGGTGAAATAGGCTCTCTTCTTCATACACCCATTTACAATAGTTCGCATTAGGGACGTGAACATAGCTAACGAAGTAAACCTGAAAATCACTACTGCCAGATTGATAGGTTTTAAGCATTGGAATTTACTGCCTTTGACTGCAACTGTTCTTACTTTGCACTTTTCATAGTCGTGTTCGACAAACATGATAAATGAGTCGATCCTTAATTCAGAAATCTGACAAAATTGACTAATTTCGCAGCTCTCACATCGCTGCATGGTTGTGCAACGAGAAGGGAGTGGAAAGATTCCATACAACAACAGTTTTAGCACTAAAAGTACTGTGCTCACCACCAAAAGATTTTATGGGCATTTTTCAAAATCCATATTCAGACTGGGTACAGTCGTTCCAAGGAAAATCTATCGCAATAGGCATGTAAAGAAGTCAAGACCAGCCCGGTTAGCTCAGTCGGTAGAGCATCAGACTTTTAATCTGAGGGTCATGGGTTCAAGTCCCATATCGGGCGGTTTACAACCCTTTTTTTTCCTCCACAACACGACTCAACGCAAAAGTTTAAATCGGGCGTGGCTGTGAGATCTTTGCTACAGAGGTTGAAGGAGCATGGCGTAAACATCCAACTCGCTCACACCACTTCTACCGTTTCAGAGCACGCGATGAACTAGAAAGTATATTGAGATTGCACGTTATGGTGGGCTCTGGATTAAGAGTTAAACCATGAAAAAACGTAAAACTGCTATGGGCAGAAAGGCGCAATAATGCCAGAGATTATCGAAGTACATTAAAAAGTTCTATTAGACAGAGTACGCTATTTTTAGTAAAAGATAGAAAACAATTCTCCAGATAAAATAAAATATATCATTATCGGTGTTATCGCCCGATATGGGACATGAACCCATAAACCTCAGATTAAATGTCTGATGCTCTAAGTGTAGATATGAAGCTTTGTGGAAGCAAGAGATTCAGTCAATTAATCAAAAACCCTATGAAAAACCTCATTGATACTTTTTCATTTCTTTGGTGCCTGTCAAGATGAGCTGGAAGAAAACTGAAGGCATGACTCCTAATGTGTCCAATCCATCATCTAACAAGATTGATGATCAAGATATCAACCATACGGAATCCTTCACCTACCTTGGAGGTGTGATAGGAAAGCGACGGTGGAGCAAACTGCAACATATATCCAGAACCGACTGAAAAAGGTAAGAGGGACCTTAATCGGATAAAAGACGACTGGATGTCAGCACAGTAGAACTACAAAACAAAGCTGCGAATTTAATGAGGTGTGTCCTATCAATCTTGTTATATACGGCTAAGAGTGCTGGCGAATGTCGGAAGCCGATCTTAAATGTTGTACACGACATGTCTCCGAAGGATCTCCCTTATATTTTGGCTTATGAACCAATTCCAATCCAAAGCTACTAGAGTGATGCCAACTTGAAGATATGAAGACCACCTTCAATAAACGACGATGGAGATGGGTCGGGCGTATCCTTCGGAGAGAACCCGACGGCATTGCATCACAGCCATCCATTGAACAGCAGAGGGAAAGAGAGAGAGAGAGAGAGAGAGAGAGAGAGAGAGAGAGAGAGAGAGGCTAACCCGGCTAAGCAAACTTGGAGGTGGACGGTCGAGGAGGAGATTAAGGCTATACACCAGACGCAGGGAACCAATCCAAGTGCAGGCCCAGGATAGAGAGGAATGTAGAGAATTCGTTCTGTCCTATGCGCCAGGAGGCGCGACAGGAAGTAAGTTAAAAAGTAAATTTTTGCTGTCCCATTCTATTAACGAATATCGTTGCCAATATGACCGTAGTTTTCGAGAGAGAAACTACTTTTTCCAATCAAAAGACGTTGGTAAGATTGCCTCGTTAGCGCAGTTGGCAGCGCGTCAGTCTCATAATCAAACAAGATTTTTTTTCTATCAAAGCCACGCTACCTCCCGTAAAATTGCTTAGATAGGGTACTTAAAAATGAATGCCCCGTGTGAGGATCGAACTCACGACCTTCAGACATCTAATTAGATTATAAGACTGACGCGCTGCCTACGTAATATTTAATATCTAATATTATAATATTCATTTTGGTCATTTTGCTAGCCAGGCAAGTAAAGAGGTTGTATTTTTTTCTATCAAAGTAACGCTGCCTCCCGTAAAGTTGCTTAGATTAGGTACTTAAAAATGAATGCCTCGTGTGAGGGTCGAACTCACGACCTTCAGATAGCTAATTAGACTATGAGACTGACGCGCTGCCTACTGCGCTAACGAGGCCGGTTGAATGGAAGGGATGGTATGTGGCTTCATGATTTGGCATTCACCTCAGATTTAACTGCATGATACTACCTACGACGATTAACTAATGGTTATAATGTCCCCACGATATTATATCTTATTTACTTATCTATTTATTTATTATTTCCACCATCACGAATGTACCTGTGGTGAATTGAAATAAGGCTCTCTTCTTCATCCACCCACATTTACAACAGATCGCATAAGGGATGTGAACATAGCAGACGATGTTAGCCCGAAAATCCCTTATGCGGGATTGATAGGTTTTAAGCATTGGAATTTACTACCTTTGAAAGTAACTGTTCTTACTTTTCACTTTTCATGGGCGTGTTAGACAAACATGATAAATGAGTCTAACCTCAATTCAGAAATCTGAGAAAATTGACTAATTTCGCAGCTCACACCTCGCTGCACGGTTGGGCAACGAGAAGGGAGTAGAAAGATTCCATTCATGGGTCCTTTTTTTAAATTCATATTTAGACTGGGTAAAGTTGTTACAAGGAAAATCTCAGACAAAATTATGTAAAGTCCAGCCCGGTTAGCTCAGTCGGTAGAGCATCAGACTTTTAATCTGAGGGTCATGGGTTCAAGTCCCATATCGGGCGGAACGTCAACATGCTTTTTCTTGCTCAATCCTCGTTGTTGGCTCAGGGCATGATAGCGGCTGGGTTCCGTAGAGCGAAGACCAACTAAGGTAGAACAGACGACGTTGAAGTACCGTCGTCCCGAGGAAAATTCAAAAACAAACTTAGAAGGCAAAACAGCACGGAAGAAGTCTCTCAAGTGATGCGTTTTGATTGGCTCTCTCTTTGGTTATCATCTTTTGTAGGACAGACGCCTAGATGACCTCGCCATTAAAACTTTTCTGCCTCACTATTTTATACTCTGATCTAAACACGAGGAAGGGTTGGGAAAGATCGAGAAAGTTAAGCAAACCCGAATAAAGAGATTGATTGAAACCGAAATCGGAAAGAAAGAAAAGTTGGTAAAAAATGTTGAAGTCAAAAATACTTTAATAAAGACTAAATTTAATAATATTAATTTTGGTCCTTGCTAGCCAGGCAAGTAAAGAGGTTGTATTTTTTTCTATCAAAGCCACGCTGCCTCCCGTAAAATTTTTTAGATTAAGTACTTAAAAAAGAATGCCCCGTGTGAGGATGCGAGGATGATGTGATGATGTGAGGATCGAACTCACGACCTTCAGATATCTAATTAGATTATGAGACTGACGCGCTGCCTACTGCGCTAACGAGGCGGTTGAATGAAATGGTTAGCATGTGGCTTCATGATTTGGCTTAAACTGCATGATACTATCTATGATGATTGACTAACGGTTACAGTTTTTCAATGATATTATATCTTATTTACCTATCTATTTATTTATCATTTCAACTTATCACGAATGTACCTGATGTACCTTATCACGAATGTTCCCTTCGTGCGGAGCATCAACACTTTTTTTTTCCTCATGCGACTCGTTCATACTACCCAGACTTCTGCCGTTTCATGAGAGCACGCAATCAACAGGAAGGTATCATGAGATTGCACGTCATGGTGGGCTTCAGTCTGAATTGAGGGTTAAGCCGTAAAAAACCGTAAATCGGTGATGGCCACATGACAATATCAAAAAAGGCAGAAAATATTCCAAAGATTTTTGAAGTTCGCTATAGTTCCATTTGATAGAGTGAGCTATCTAAAGTAAAATATAGTAAAAAAATATCTTTAACAAAGTAAAATATACCAGTGTTATCGCCCGGTATGGGACTTGAACCCATGACCCTCAGATTAAAAGTCTGATGCTCTACCGACTGAGCTAACCAGGCGACTCGTTTTATCGTTATCTCACTGAAGGCCTGATCGCAAGTTTTTTATTCAAGCTACTTCAAACTCTTTACATAAATATATGGGAGAACTCAATAACGGAGATCAAGTTGCTGTGGTCGGACCATTGCTTGAAAATAACACAAAACAAGCTTCAACTGCATCGTCCATTAAACTGTAGAGGAAAAAATATCCGACTCCCTAACACTAATCAGACTTCTGCCGTTAAGTGGAATGCTTAACTGTCTCGAACTCTCCCAACCCCTCCTCGTGTTTAGATGAGAGTATGTAAACACGGAAAAAGTTCTCCATTGCTAAAAAATATTAATGAAGCAGAAAAGTTTTAATGGCAATGTCATCTATGCGTCTGTCCTACAAAAGATGATAACCAAAGAAAGAGCCAATCAAAACGCATCGATTGAGAGACTTCTTCCGTGCTGTTTTGCCTTGTAAGTTTGCTTTTGAATTTTCCTCGGGACGACGGTACTTCCGAACCTCAACGTCGTCTGTTCTACCTTAGGTCGTCTTCGCTCTACGCAACCCAGCCGCTATCATACGTTGAGCCAACAACGGGGATTGAGCAAGAAAAAAAAAAATGATGTTCCGCCCGATATGGGACTTGAACCCATGACCCTCAGATTAAAAGTCTGATGCTCTACCGACTGAGCTAACCGGGCTGGACTTCGAGTAAATGTAAGTAAGTAAGTATTTTTCTTAGATTTTCCTCGGAACGACTATACCCAGAAATTAGTCAGTTTGGTCAGATTTCTGAATTGAGTATCGACTCATATACCATGTTTGTCTGACACGACTATGAAAATTAAAAAGTAAGAACAGTTATTTTCAAAGGCAGTAAATTTCAATGCTTAAAACCTATCAATGTGGCAGTAGTGATTTTCAGGCTTACTTCGTTAGCTATGTTCACGTCTCTAATCTGAACTATTGTAAATGTGGGTGTATGAAGAAGAAAGCCCTATTTCACCACAGGTAAATTCGTAATAAGTAGAGATAATAAATAATAAGACAAGTAAATAAGATATAATATCATGGCGACACTATAACCACTAGTCAATCATCGTAGGTAGTATCATGCAGTTAAATCTGTGGTGAATGCCAAACCATGAAGCAACATGCATATGCCATTCATTTCATTCAACCTGCCTCGTTAGCGCAGTAGGCAGCGCGTCAGTCTCATAATCTAATCAGATATCTGAAAGTCGTGAGTTCGATTCTCACACGGGGCAGTCATTTTTAAGTACCCTATCTAAGCACTTTTTACGGGAGGCAGCGTGGCTTTGGTAGAAAAAACTCTTAGAACAACCTCTTTACTTGTCTGGCTAGCGGAACCAAAATGAATATTATTAAATTTATTCTTTATTTAAGTATTTTTGACCTCAATATCTTTCACCAAAAACTTTTCTTTCTAAATCATATTGATATGTTTAACAACTGACCCAACAAAATGGGGTTACTTCCGCCCGGAAGTGAAGAGTAAGCTCCATTATGGCTCTTGAAACTGCATAGGAACGAATAGCATCTGTGGGACAACGGTACTTTAACGTCATCTGTTCTACCTTGGGTTGTCTTCGCTCTACGGAACCCAGCCGCTATCATGCCCTGAGCCATCAAAGAGGATTGAGCGAGAAAAAAAGTATTAATGCTCCGCCCGATATGGGACTTGAACCCATGACCCACAGATTAAAAGTCTGATGCTCTACCGACTGAGCTAACCGGGCTGGACTTAATTTAATCATGCGTTGTAAGTATTGGGTTAGATTTTCCTCGGAACGACTATACCCAGTCTAAATATGGATTTAAAAAAAGGACCCATGAATGGAATCTTTCTACTCCCTTCTCGTTGCCCAACCGTGCAGCGATGTGTGAGCTGCGAAATTAGTCAGTTTTGTCAGATTTCTGAATTGAGGTTCAATTCATATATCATATTTGTCTAACACGACTATGAAAAGTGAAAAGTAAGAACAGTTATTTTCAAAGGCAGTAAATTCCAATGCTTGAAACCTATCAATCTGACAGTAGTGATTTTCAGGCTTTCTTCGTTAGCTTTGTTCATGTCCACAATGCGATCTGTTGTAAATGTGGGTGGATGAAGAAGAAAGCCTTATTTCACCATAGGTACATTCGTAATAAGTAGAAATAACAAATAAATAGACAGGTATATAAGATATAATATCATGGCGACACTATAACCGTTAGTCATTCATCACTTAAATCTGTGGTAAATGCCAAATTAATCAACCTGCCTCGTTAGCGCAGTAGGCAGCGCGTCAGTCTCATAGTCTCGGGTTTGCTTAACTTTCTTGAACTCTCCCAACCCCTCCTCGTGTTTAGATGAGAGTATGTAAACACGGAAAAAGGTTTTTACAGCTAAAATAAAATAGTGAAGCAGAAAAGTTTTAATGGCGACGTTATCTATGCGTCTGTCCCACAAAAGATGATAACCAAAGAGAGAGCCAATCAAAACGCATTGCTTGAGAGACTTCTTCCGTGCTGTTTTGCCTTGTAAGTTTGTTTTTGAATTTTCCTCGGGACGACGGTATTTCTTAACCACAACGTCGACTGTTCTACCTTAGGTCCTCTTCGCTCTACGGAACCCAGCCGCTACCATGCCCCGAGCCAACAACGAGGACTAAACAAGAAAAAAACATGTTGACGTTCCGCCCGATATGGGACTTGAACCCATGACCTTCAGATTAAAAGTCTGATGCTCTACCGACTGAGCTAACCAGGCGACTCATATGTGTTTCTCCTTTGTGACGTCTGCTCAAAAGCCTGATTCAAGATTAGTCATATTCCAGCTACCCCAACTCTCAACAAGAACTTTTTTGAGAACTCAGTTACAGAGTATAAGTTGCTGTGGTCGGACCTTGACCACGGATCATAAAGTACGATCAACAGGGAAATTCTTAGCGGTGTAAACTGAGGCAAGACCGCTATACGGGAAATACGAGGCCGCCTCATAACTTTGGTCCTTATCTAACTGGTTTGACATTATTTCATGCTTAGATCAGGAGAAAATTTATAGCAAATTAATAACCTCTGCCTGACTATATCTTGTAAAGAAATACGGTTTTATTTACCACAGGTCAATAAAATATTTGCTTTGCATGCTTGTAAATAATGCTGTGGTCATGTTGAGGGATATCCGCGGATTCTCTACATCATTTCCGTCTTGAAAAATCTATATTGAGACTATTATGCGTCGAGAAAACTTTACATCAGGATTGACATTTTCCCTGTAACGGGTTTTCTTATCACAGCAGTTGTGGTCCGTTAGCTCAGTGGGCAGAGCGCGGTGCTGATAACGCCGAGGTCGTGAGTTCAAGCCTCACACGGACCATTTCCGCATCCTTTTATCACATGTGAATCTGACTTATTTTTTGTTGAAGTTTAGCCCTCTGACATACGGCATCAGTTTTCTGCGACCTTATCTAAAGGAAACCTCGAATTTACATGTGCAGGGCATTGCAGCAACACCTTCGCGACGTAGAATGAAATGACAAGGACGCATCCAAACCAGTCGCTAGACACTTTAATCTTCCTAATCATTCTAAACAGCATATGGCAGTTTGCGGCCGTAAAACACTAGAACAAAAATTTATCTTCCAAATCGGCACACTTAATCCCCACGGAATCAATGAGCGCTTTTCATTCAACTAATTTATTCCTGTTTTCTCGTCACTATATTCCCACCAAAGACGTAGCTACACTTTCTGCATATAGACCCACACACAACCTACAATTCCTCCAATCGCTCTGACGAAGGGCTAACGCTCGAAACGTCAGCTTTTTACTCTTTACGGTGGCTAATTTACGTTTTCAACCCAGTTGTTAACACTAAATTATAATGTATTAATTGCCTCTCTAAGGTAAGGTAGAATCAGGATAATGAATTTTTCCCTTTTTGTTGTTTTTTTCAATTTATCAGTAACCCTAAATTAATAATAACTTTTTCCTGGTCCTGCAGACCACAAGCTGTTTCGAAACACTTGCGAAGAGTGATAACCGTGATAAGGATCAATCGGGCAGTTTTCTTGTTACAGTATTATGAGACTGACGCGCTGCCTTCTGCGCTAACGAGGCACCTCAATTAGACGAGATGGTGAGGTAAAATAAATTATAAAAATTAACGCTCACGATGCCTATTTTAATATACAAATCCTCTCATCGATAAGATTTGATATTATAGTTCGCGAAAAGCTTTTTTGACAACCATTTAATCAAGCTCCCCCATTGAAATTGGTAGAATATTTTGAGACGATAATGGAATGATGGCATCACTAAGATAATTGTGACTGTTAGTATTGTTATGATTATCATCATAATTATTTTTTTTTTTATTAAATCATTCCAACAATCAATGAAAAATGTAAAATAAAGACTGTTGTTTTTCAGACTGGGTGAGCTTTTATTCGCGGACGGACGATGTCAAATCGACTAAATTAGGCGTGCGGTAATGGCTGGCTAGTGAGAAAGCGCTGAATGGATTGTTTACAATGGAGGCGGCAACTGTTAATCTTTTTTGCCGGTAAAAAGCAATCATAGTTCGAAAGGAAGAGTTATTGAACTTAATCCTTCTCTGTTAGAAACAACCAAGTGCCTCATTTGAATACTAGGCGTAATTTAATTTCGATTTAAAGAAGCTTCTAGGCGTGCTTAAAGCCACAAGTTTAGTAACACTGTAAGCCCACCTGGTGTGTTTTTAATAAAAAACTAACAAACTGTCTCGTTGCTGACGGAAAAAAGCCGCTCCTTTCAGCCAAAGCTGCCTATTTGTCCTATCACCAGAGCGCTTCTCTGATTGGTTGTCGAAGAAATATTAACATCACTTGAACATGAGATAATCTTACTTGAGCGTTACTAGGCGATAGAAATAGGATTGCCTTGCTAGTCTGAGTTATCCATACCAGGCGCGAGAGCACCCTCGTAAAGCTTTATGGGACTTTTACCCAAGATACTTCTTGGCATTCTCGAGAAAAGTTTTTTTCCAAGACTTCGCACGGCGGAACATACAGTTATGGGTCTGGTTAAGAGATTCACTTGCAAGAAGTTATTTTTGAGGAGAGTGAAATAAGGACGTGAGGCTAAAGGGCGAGAGTGTGATGCTCAATGGATGGAAACTAAAAAACCTCTATTCCTAAACAGAAAACTCACAGTTACAATGCACTCACTCTGGAAAAGACAAAGTATTAAGACAAATACAAGAAAAGACACATACAAGACAATCAGCTCAGCGTGCAACTGAATGAAATAAATAGCGCAAACTGAACTGTTGCACTGGAAAATAAACCAAAGTATGCTAAGAATTATGATGTGTACCTTATCATTTTATCCTTCATATTCATTGTTTTTTTATCTTCTCAGACCCTTTTCAGGAAGATCGAATGGAATCCGCAAGCTTGACATTCTGATGACCGAGTCGCGTGAAAAAATGAAAAGCGAGTCGACCACCCGTGGACAGGATGTGAGTAGTTCTGCAGAATACCAAGAGACCGAACACGAAAATAGCATTCTTCAGGAATATTCAATAAGGAAATCTGCCCGAACTTTTGACGACTGGCTTCAAATGAAACGATCTCAGGAGAAAAAGAGGCCTGGCACTGCGCCTGCGCAGAAAAGTAGGCTTGGAAAGAGTATCGACCCTGAATCGTTTAAGAGGTGGTTGAACAGCAAACGTTCGCAGCGCTACCACACAAATTCCGAATCCTCAGCATCAAACAAAAAGACATTTATCAGTTCTAGTGGTCTGACGTTTGATCGCTGGCTTGAAACAAAGTTAGGAAGAAGACCCATGAGTGCTATAACCTGCGAAACGGATTCACGTGATAAAAACACGCCAGGAGCAGGAAACAAAGTGCGCAAACAAATCACTTCTGGAAAATCGTACGAACTCTGGTTGGCAGAGAAAAAAGCCACCACCAATAACAGTAAAGATGCGGAAAATAACAGCGATGGAATCAAGAATACTCCAAAAGGGAGTGGAAAATCCTTTGAGGTATGGCTTCAGGACAAACAAAAGCAAAAACAAATTGAGTTAGTCCAGAAAGTTACCACAGAAAAAGAACAGAAAAGACTGGAGGAGATAGATCAGTTGGCGAAATGGCTAAACCCACATTACAAGACTTACGAGGATTGGCTTGCAATCAAGAACCACCAAGCTGTCCTAGAGAGACAGCGGGCTCAACACGAACCACAAAGAGAACATGAGGATGTCTCTTCAGAGGAAAAACAGAAAGATGCCAAAATTGTTTACAACATCTGGCAAACGATGAAAGCTCTTAAAGAACTTAATGAAGAAGAGAGAAAATACAGCGAGATGAAAGCAAAGTGGGCTGCAAAGGAAAAGGAGAAAAAACATTTAAGTAGGGCTCAATATCTAAAACAAGGGAACAAGATGCAGCTTGAAACCGGCCTCGGCAAAAATTTAACTATGAACAGGTAGCACAGATGCTATTCTTTCTTATGTTCTTTTAAAGAGCTGGAGTTGAGCTTACTCTTCACTTCTGGGTGCAATTCACAGGTTAATGGTAAAAGATATTGAGCGGGTAAAAAAATATTTTAATAAAGAATAAATTAAATCATATTCGTTTTCGTCCTTGCTGGCCACGCAAGTAAAAGAAGTACTTTTAAGATTTGCTTTTATCAAAGCCACGCTACCTCCCGTAAAAATTGGCTCGGTATTGGTACTTCAAAAAGAATGCCCCGTGTGAGGATCGAACTCACGACCTTCAGATATCTAATTAGATTATGAGACTGACGCGCTGCCTACTGCGCTAACGAGGCGGTTGAATGAATTGGATGGTATGTGGCTTCATAATTTGACATTCACCACAGCTTTAACTGCATGATACTACCTTCGATGATTGACTAGCGGTTATAGTGTCCCCATCATATCTTATTTACTTATCTATTTATTTATTATTTCAACTTATCACGAATGTACCTATGGTGAAATAGGCTCTCTTCTTCATACACCCATTTACAATAGTTCGCATTAGGGACGTGAACATAGCTAACGAAGTAAACCTGAAAATCACTACTGCCAGATTGATAGGTTTTAAGCATTGGAATTTACTGCCTTTGACTGCAACTGTTCTTACTTTGCACTTTTCATAGTCGTGTTCGACAAACATGATAAATGAGTTGATCCTTAATTCAGAAATCTGACAAAATTGACTAATTTCGCAGCTCTCACATCGCTGCATGGTTGTGCAACGAGAAGGGAGTGGAAAGATTCCATACAACAACAGTTTTAGCACTAAAAGTACTGTGCTCACCACCAAAAGTTTTTCATGGGCATTTTTCAAAGTCCATATTCAGACTGGGTACAGTCGTTCTAAGGAAAATCTATCGCAATAGGCAAGTAAAGAAGTCAAGACCAGCCCGGTTAGCTCAGTCGGTAGAGCATCAGACTTTTAATCTGAGGGTCATGGGTTCAAGTCCCATATCGGGCGGTTTACAACCCTTTTTTTTCCTCCACAACACGACTCAACGCAAAAGTTTAAATCGGGCGTGGCTGTGAGATCTTTGCTACAGAGGTTGAAGGAGCATGGCGTAAACATCCAACTCGCTCAAACCACTTCTGCCGTTTCAGAGCACGCGATGAACTAGAAAGTATATTGAGATTGCACGTTATGGTGGGCTCTGGATTAAGAGTTAAACCATGAAAAAACGTAAAACTGCTATGGGCAGAAAGGCGCAATAATGCCAGAGATTATCGAAGCACATTAAAAAGTTATATTTGACAGAGTACGCTATTTTTTAGGAAAAAATGGAATGAAATAAAATATACCAGATGAAATAAAATATACCATTATCGGTGTTGTCGCCCGATGTGGGACATGAACCCATACACCTCAGATTAAAAGTCTGATGCTCTAAGTGTAGATATGAAGCTTTGTGGAAGCAAGAGGTTCAGACAATTAATCAAAAACCCTGTGAAAAACCTCATTGATACTTTTTCATTTCTTTGGTGCCTATCAAGATGAGCCGGAAGAAAACTGAAGGCATGACTCCTAATGTGTCCAATCCATCATCTAACAAGATTGATGATCAAGATATCAACCGTACGGAATACTTCACCTACCTTGGAGGTGTGATAGGAAAGCGACGGTGGAGCAAACGGCAACATATATCCAGAACCGACTGAAAAAGGTAAGAGGGACCTTAATCAGATAAAAGACGCCTAGATGTCAGCGCAGTAGAACTAAAAAACAAAGCTGCGAATTTAATGAGGTGTGTCCTATCAATCTTGTTATATACGGCTAAGAGTGCTGGCGAATGTCGGAAGCCGATCTTAAAATGTTGTACACGACATGTCTCCGAAGGATCTCTCTTATATTTTGGCTTAAGAACTAATTCTAATCCAAAGCTACTAGAGTGATGCCAACTTGAAGATATGAAGACCACCTTCAATAAACGACGATGGAGATGGGTCGGGCGTATCCTTCGGAGAGAACCCGACAGCATTGCATCACAGCCATCCATTGAACAGCAGAGGGAAAGAAAGAGAGAGAGAGAGAGAGAGAGAGAGGCTAACCCGGCTAAGCAAACTTGGAGGTGGACGGTCGAGGAGGAGATTAAGGCTATAAACCAGACGCAGGCCCAGGATAGAGAGGAATGTAGAGAATTCGTTCTGTCCTATACGCCAGGAGGCGCGACAGGAAGTAAGTTAAAAAGTAAATTTTTGCTGTCCCATTCTATTAACGAATATCGTTGCCAATATGACCGTAGTTTTCGATAGAGAAACTACTTTTTCCAATCAAAAGACGTTGGTAAGATTGCCTCGTTAGCGCAGTTGGCAGCGCGTCAGTCTCATAATCAGACAAGATTTTTTTTCTATCAAAGCCACGCTACCTCCCGTAAAATTGCTTAGATAGGGTACTTAAAAATGCCCCGTGTGAGGATCGAACTCACGACCTTCAGACATCTAATTAGATTATGAGACTGACGCGCTGCCTACATGGATAAGGAAGGATAACTTTATTTATACATGGTATTTCCATCAGTTGTTAATTATCTATAAAGGTATATCTATCTTCCTAACTATAATAAAATCTAATAATAACAATTCAAATAAAAGAAACAAATAAAAAATCTGCTTTTCATGGAGGCCGTGTCTAAAATTTACTTAAAATTAAGATATTACTTTAAACTGTGGCGACTTAATTTGGATTTGAAATCGGTCAGTGAAGACGCTTGTCTTAGGTCTAAGGGCTAAGAGTAAGTCGTTCCACAAGTGAGCTCCGCTGTACAAAAAACTTCTCTTAAGATAATCAGTTCGAGGTTGTGGAAGAACTAATTTGTTTTCCGTATTCCTTAAACGATAAGCACTTATATTGTCACGATCGATATACAAATCTTGATCTCAGATAATCCGGTGTCATACCATGTAAAGTTTTATACATTAAGATAGATTTTTGTTCCAATCTTTGATAGTAGAGTCTTCGCCACCCTAGTGCCCGGAACAAATCATCTAAATTACTATCATAGCTCGCAGACATTAGGATGCGAGCTGCCCGATTTTGAAGCCTTTGCAGTTTTCAGAAAGGCCCTTGTTACAGTTTCCCCACACTACATTACAATAATCAAAATGTGGTTGAACAAGGCTATTATAAACTTTAATTAGAACATTAAATGGAGTGAGGTGCCGAATTCGTTTAATTGCACCAATGGCACAAGCTATCTTCTTAGAGATGTTTTCAATATGACACTCCCAGTTGATATTTTGATCGACATAAACTCCAAGGGACTTAGCGGAGGTTACTTGTTCTATTGCGATTTCGTTTATAGTAAGAGAAGGACTTTCCGTAAATTGTGATAACTTCTGCCTTGATGCAATAAGCATAAACTCAGTTTTTGTCATATTTAGGGTAAGCTTGTTAGCACTCAGCCATTCGTACACATTACTCAGGTCGTAATTAAGGCAATAATTTATATGATCAAAGTCAGTACTGGCAAGCGTTAGGCTGGTATCATCTGCGTACATTCTGGGTTCCGAATATGTCAGACAATGTGGTAAGTCATTAATATATATTAAAAACAGAAGGGGTCCCAAAATTGTTCCCTGGGGAACACCACATCTTAGATATTTCGGAGTTGACTTACAAGAATTTACATGGCAAATCTGTGTTCGATTATCTAAATAAGAAGCAAACTATTGATGACTGGTCCAACAAATCCCATAGTATTGCAATTTTCGTAGCAAAATATCGTGATCTACTGTATCAAATGCCTTTTTGAGGTCTAAAAACACTACGGCATTAACAAGACCACGGTCTATATCCATTGCCCAACTATCTGTAGCTTCAATAAGTGCTGTGAGCGTGGAATGCAAAGACCGAAAACCAGATTGATGGCACGAGAGAAAGTTGTTGTTAGTTAAATAACGATAAAGCTGATCGTAAATTATCCGTTCAAAGACTTTGGCCACAACTGGAATTATTGATATTGGTCGATAATTAGTCGGATCAGAGCGCTTCCCAGTATTTTTATACAATGGAGTGACTCTGGCAGATTTCCACTCATCGGGAAAGATGCCAGTCATTATGGATTGATTGAATAGATGAGTAAGAGATTCCGCTAGAACATCAGGACATTCCCTTAGAAGTTTTGCTGAGATATTATCTAATCCAGTTGCCTCTGACTTGCAAAGCTTTGATAGTAGTGCAAAGACATGTGTTGGTGTTGTTTTTTCAAAAACAAAATTTTTATCAGTTTCAATAAGAAATTCTTCGAAGGATTTATCAACTTCTGACACGTCTCTACTAAGGCCTGGCCCAATTTCTGTGAAAAAGGAGTTTAGCATTTCTGCTATATCCGTTTGATCTCCAGAATTTACCCCACATAATATTTAATATCTAATATTATAATATTCATTTTGGTCATTTTGCTAGCCAGGCAAGTAAAGAGGTTGTATTTTTTTGTATCAAAGTCACGCTACCTCCCGTAAAGTTGCTTAGATTAGGTACTTAAAAATGAATGCCTCGTGTGAGGGTCGAACTCACGACCTTCAAATAGCTAATTAGACTATGAGACTGACGCGCTGCCTACTGCGCTAGCGAGGCCGGTTGAATGGAATGGATGATATGTGGCTTCATGATTTGGCATTCACCTCAGATTTAACTGCATGATACTACCTACGACGATTAACTAACGGTTATAATGTCCCCACGATATTATATCTTATTTACTTATCTATTTATTTATTATTTCCACCATCACGAATGTACCTGTGGTGAATTGAAATAAGGCTCTCTTCTTCATCCACCCACATTTACAACAGATTGCATAAGGGATGTAAACATAGCAGACGATGTTAGCCCGAAAATCCCTTATGCGAGATTCAACCATATCGGTTGGGCAACGAGAAGGGAGTAGAAAGATTCCATTCATGGGTCCTTTTTTTAAATCCATATCTAGACTGGGTATAGTTGTTGCAAGGAAAATCTCAGACATGATTACGTAAAGTCCAGCCCGGTTAGCTCAGTCGGTAGAGCATCAGACTTTTAATCTGAGGGTCATGGGTTCAAGTCCCATATCGGGCGGAACGTCAACTTTTTTTTTCTTGCTCAATCCTTGCTGTTGGCTCAGGGCACGATAGCGGCTGGGTTCCGTAGAGCGAAGACGACCTAAGGTAGAACAGACGACGTTGAAGTACCGTCGTCCCGAGGAAAATTCAAAAACAAACTTACAAGGCAAAACAGCACGAAAGAAGTCTCTCAAGTGATGCGTTTTGGTTGGCTCTCGCTTTGGTTATCATCTATTGTAGGACAGACTCATAGATGACCTCGCCATTAAAACTTTTCTGCTTCACTATTTTATACTCTGATCTAAACACGAGGAGGGGTTGGGAGAGTTCGAGAAAGTTAAGCAAACCCGGTAAAAGGTTATGGTAAAAGATGTTGAAGTCAAAAATACTTTGATAAAGACTAAATTTAATAATATTCATTTTGGTCCTTGCTAGCCAGGCAAGTAAAGAGGTTGTTTTAAGAGTTTTTTCTACCAAAGCCACGCTGCCTCCCGTAAAATTTTTTAGATTAAGTACTTAAAAAAGAATGCCCCGTGTGAGGATCGAACTCACGACCTTCAGATATCTAATTAGATTATGAGACTGACGCGCTGCCTACTGCGCTAACGAGGCGGTTGAATGAAATGGTTAGCATGTGGCTTCATGATTTGGCATTTACCACAGATTAAACTGCATGATACTATCTATGATGATTGACTAACGGTTACAGTTTTCCAATGATATTATATCTTATTTACCTATCTATTTATTTATCATTTCAACTTATCACGAATGTACCTGATGTACCTTATCACGAATGTTCCCTTCGGGCGGAGCATCAACACTTTTTTTTTTCCTCCACAACTTGACTAAACGCATTAATTTAAATCAGGCTTGGCTGTGAGATCTTTGCTGGAGAGATTGAAGGAGCATGGTGTAAACATGCGGCTCGTTCATAATACCCAGACTTCTGCCGTTTCATGAGAGCACGCAATCAACAGGAAGGTATCATGAGATTGCACGTCATGGTGGGCTTCAGTCTGAATTGAGGGTTAAGCCGTAAAAAACCGTAAATCGGTGATGGCCACATGACAATATCAAAAAAGGTAGGAAATATTCCAAAGAATTTTGAAGTTCGCTATAGTTCCATTTGATAGAGTGAGCTATCTAAAGTAAAAGATAGTAAAAAATATCTTTAACAAACTAAAATATACCAGTGTTATCGCCCGGTATGGGACTTGAACCCATGACCCTCAAATTAAAAGTCTGATGCTCTACCGACTGAGCTAACCAGGCGACTCGCTTTTAAGTTATGTATTGCTCTCATTGAACGCCTGATCGCAAGTTTTTTATTCAAGCTACTTCAAACTCTTTACATAACTATATGGGAGAACTCAACAACGGAGATCAAGTTGCTGTGGTCGGACCATTGTTTGAAAATAACACAAAACAAGCTTCAACTGCATCGTCCATTAAACTGTAGAGGAAAAAATATCCGACTCCCTAACACTAATCAGACTTCTGCCGTTAAGTGGAATGCTTAACTTTCTCGAACTCCCCAACCTCTCCTCGTGTTTAGATGAGAGTATGTAAACACGGAAAAAGTTCTCCATTGCTAAAAAATATTAATGAAGCAGAAAAGTTTTAATGGCGACGTCATCTATGCGTCTGTCCTAAAAAATATTTTGCCGCTATCATACGTTGAGCCAACAACGGGGATTGGGCAAGTAAAAAAAATGACGTTCCGCCCGATATGGGACTTGAACCCATGACCCTCAGATTAAAAGTCTGATGCTCTACCGACTGAGCTAACCGGGCTGGACTTGACATAATCACACCTAGTAAGTATTAACTAAGATTTTGCTCGGAACGACTATATCCAGTCTAAATATGTAAAAAAATATATTTAAAAAAGGACCCATGAATGGAATCTTTCTACTCCCTTCTCGTTGCACAGCCGTGTAGCGATGTGTGAGCTACGAAATTAGTCAGTTTTGTCAGATTTCTGAATTGAGGTTCGACTCATATATCATGTTTGTCTAACACGACTATGAAAAGTGAAAAGTAAGAACAGTTATTTTCAAAGGCAGTAAATTCCAATGCCTGTAACCTATCAATCTGACAGTTGTGATTTTCAGGCTTTCTTTGTTAGCTTTGTTCATGTCCACAATGCGATCTGTTGTAAATGTGGGTGGATGGAGAAGAAAGCCTTATTTCACCATAGGTACATCCGTTATAAGTATAAATAATAAATAAATAGACAGGTAAATAAGATATAATATCATGGCGACACTATAACCGTAAGTCATTCATCACTTAAATCTGTGGTAAATGCCAGTCAATCAACCAGCCTCGTTAGCAACAATGCGATCTGTTGTAAATGTGGGTGGATGGAGAAGAAAGCCTTATTTCACCATAGGTACATTCGTAATAAGTAGAAATAATAAATAAATAGACAGGTAAATAAGATATAATATCATGGCGACACTATAACCTGTAGTCATTCATCGTAGGTGGTATCATACACTTAAATCAGTGGTGAATGCCAATTAACCAGCCTCGTTAGCGCAGTAGGCAGTGCGTCAGTCTCATAATCTAATTAGATATCTGAAGGTCGTGAGTTCGATCTTCACACGGGGCTCTTATTTTTAAGTACCCTATCTAAGCAATTTTACGGGAGGCAGCGTGGCTAGAAAAAACTCTTAAAACAACCTCTTTACTTGTCTGGCTAGCGAGGACCAAAATGAATAATATTAAATTTAGTCTTTATTAAAGTATTTTTGACTTAATATCTTTCACCATAAACTTTTCTTTCTAAATCATATAATATGTTTAACCAGTGACCCAACAAAATGGGGTTACTTCCGCCCGGAAGTGAAGAGTAAGCTCGACTATGGCTCTTGAAACTGCATAGGAGCGAATAGCATCGGTGCTATCTGTTTATAGTCAAATTTTTGCCGAGGCCGGTTTCAAAAGCTGTCCACAGCATCGACAATCTCTTATTCGGGTTCCTTAACTTTCTCGAACTCTCCCAACCCCTCCTCGTGTTAAGATGAGAGTATGTAAACACGGAAAAAGTTCTCCATTGCTAAAAAATAATAATGAAGCAGAAAAGTTTTAATGGCGATGTCATCTATGCGTCTGTCCTAAAAAATATTATAAGCAAGGAAAGAGCCAATCAAAACGCATCGCTTGAGAGACTTCTTCCGTGCTGTTTTGCCTTGTAAGTTTGTTTTTGAATTTTCCTCGGGACGACGGTACTTCAACGTCGTCTGTTCTACCTTAGGTCGTCTTCGCTCTACGGAACCCAGCCGCTACCATGCCCTGAGCCAACAACGAGGATTGAGCAAGAAAAAAACATGTTGACGTTCCGCCCGATATGGGACTTGAACCCATGACCCTCAGATTAAAAGTCTGATGCTCTACCGACTGAGCTAACCGGGCTGGACTAGTCATAAACTTTGCCTTTTAAGTATTAACTTAAATTTTCCACGGAACGACTATACCCAGTCTAAATATGGATTTAAAAAAAGACTCATGAATGGAATCTTTCTACTCCCTTCTCGTTGCCCAACCGTGCAGCGATGTGTGAGCTGCGAAATTAGTCAGTTTTGTCAGATTTCTGAATTGAGGTTCAATTCATATATCATATTTGTCTGACACGACTATGAAAAGTGAAAAGTAATAACACTTATTTTCAAAGGCAGTAAATACCAATGCTTGAAACCTATCAATCTGGCAGTAGTGATTTTCAGGCTTACTTTGTTAGCTTTGTTCATGTCCACAATGTGATCTGTTGTAAATGTGGGTGGATGGAGGAGAAAGCCTTATTTCACCATAGGTACATTCGTAATAACTAGAAATGATAAATAAATAGACAGGTAAATAAGATATAATATTATGGCGACACTATAACCGTTAGTCATTCATCGTAAGGGGTATCATGCACTTAAATCTGTGGTAAATGCCGTATCAATCAACCAGCCTCGTTAGCGCAGTAGGCAGCGCGTCAGTCTCATAATCTAATTAGATATCTGAAGGTCGTGAGTTCGATCCTCACACGGGGCATTCATTTTTAAGTACCCTATCTAAGCAATTTTACGGGAGGCAGCGTGGCTTTGGTACAAAAACTCGTAAAACAACCTCTTTACTTGTCTGGCTAGCAAGGACCAAAATGAATATTATTAAATTTAGTCTTTATTAAAGTATTTTTGACCTCAATATCTTTTACCATAAACTTTTCTTTCTAAATCATATTAATATGTTTAACCAGTGACCCAACAAAATGGGGTTACTTCCGCCCGGAAGTGAAGAGTAAGCTCCATTATGGCTCTTGAAACTGCATAGGAGCGAATAGCATCGGTGCTATCTGTTTGTAGTCAAATTTTTGCCGAGACCGGTTTCAAAAGCTGTCCACAGCATCTGTCAATCTCTTTAGTCGGGTTTGCTTAACTTTCTTGAACTCTCCCAACCCCTCCTCGTGTATAGATGAGAGTATGTAAACACGGAAAAAGTTCTCCATTGCTAAAAAATAATAATGAAGCAGAAAAGTTTTACTGGCGATGTCATCTATGCGTCTGTCCTAAAAATATGATAAGCAAGGAAAGAGCCGATCAAAACGCATCGCTTGAGAGACTTCTTCCGTGCTGTTTTGCCTTGTAAGTTTGCTTTTTAATTTTCCTCGGAACGACGGTACTTCAACGTCGTCTGTTCTACCTTAAGTCGTCTTCGCTCTACGGAACCCAGCCGCTATCATGCCCTGAGCCAACAACGAGGATTGAGCGAGAAAAAAACATGTTGATGTTCCGCCCGATATGGGACTTGAACCCATGACCCTCAGATTAAAAGTCTGATGCTCTATCGACTGAGCTAACCGGGCTTGACTTGACATAAACTGGCCTTTTAAGTATTGGGTTAAATTTTCCACGGAACGACTATACCCAGTCTAAATATGGATTTAAAAAAAGGACCCATGAATGGAATCTTTCTACTCCCTTCTCATTGCACAGCCGTGCAGCGATGTGTGAGCTGCGAAATTAGTCAGTTTTGTCAGATTTCTGAACTGAGGTTCAGTTTATATATCATATTTGTCTGACACGACTAGGAAAAGTGAAAAGTAATAACAGTTATTTTCAAAGGCAGTAAATTCCAATGCTTAAAACCTATCTATCTGGCAGTAGTGATTTTCAGGCTTACTTCGTTAGTTATGTTCCCAATGCGATCTGTTGTAAATGTGGGTGGATGAAGAAGAAAGCTTTATTTCACCATAGGTACATTCGTAATAAGGAGAAATAATAAATAAATAGATAGGAAAATAAGATATGATATCATTGCGACACTATAACCGTCAGTCATTAATCGTAGGTAGTATCATGCAGTTAAATCTGTGGTGAATGCCAAATGATGAAGCCACGTACCATCCATTTCATTCAACCGGCCTCGTTAGCGCAGTAGGCAGCGCGTCAGTCTCATAATTTAATTAGATATCTGAAGGTCGTGAGTTCGATCCTCACACGGGGCATTCATTTTTAAGTACCCTATCTAAGCAATTTTACGGGAGGCAGCGTGGCTTTGGTACAAAAAACTCTTAAAACAACCTCTTTACTTGTCTGGCTAGCAAGGACCAAAATGAATATTATTAAATTTAGTCTTTATTAAAGTATTTTTGACCTCAATATCTTTTACCATAAACTTTTCTTTCTAAATCATATAAATATGTTTAACCAGTGACCCAACAAAATGGGGTTACTTCCGCCCGGAAGTGAAGAGTAAGCTCGACTATGGCTCTTGAAACTGCATAGGAGCGAATAGCATCGGTGCTATCTGTTTATAGTCAAATTTTTGCCGAGGCCGGTTTCAAAAGCTGTCCACAGCATCTGTCAATATCTCTAGTCGGGTTTGCTTAACTTTCTTGAACTCTCCCAACCCCTCCTCGTGTTTAGATGACAGTATGTAAACACGGAAAAAGGTTTTTACAGTTAAAATAAAATAGTGAAGCAGAAAAGTTTTAATGGCGACGTTATCTATGCGTCTGTCCCACAAAAGATGATAACCAAAGAGAGAACCAATCAAAACGCATCGCTTGAGAGACTTCTTCCGTGCTGTTTTGCCTTGTAAGTTTGTTTTTGAATTTTCCTCGGGAAGACGGTATTTCTTAACCACAACGTCGTCTGTTCTACCTTAGGTCATCTTCGCTCTACGGAACCCAGCCGCTACCATGCCCCGAGCCAACAACGAGGACTAAACAAGAAAAAAAATGTTGACGTTCCGCCCGATATGGGACTTGAACCCATGACCCTCAGATTAAAAGTCTGATGCTCTACCGACTGAGCTAACCAGGCGACTCATATGTGTTTCTCCTTTGTGACGTCTGATCAAAAGCCTGATTCAAGATTAGTCATATTCCAGCTACCCCAACTCTCAACAAGAACTTTTTTGAGAACTCAGTTACAGAGTATAAGTTGCTGTGGTCGGACCTTGACCACGGATCATAAAGTACGATCATTAGGCAAATTCTTAGCGGTGTAAACTGAGGCAAGACCACTGTACGGGAAA
The DNA here is from genome assembly GCF_036669915.1 of Pocillopora verrucosa. NCBI lineage: Eukaryota > Metazoa > Cnidaria > Anthozoa > Scleractinia > Pocilloporidae > Pocillopora > Pocillopora verrucosa. Next base: position 21,131,136 of record NC_089314.1, read on the forward strand.
TACGAGGCCGCCTCATAATTCTGGTCCTTATCTAACTGGTTTGACATTATTTCATGCTTATATTAGGAGAAAATTTATAGAAAATTAATAACCTCTGCCTGGCTATATCTTATAAAGAAATACGGTTTTATCTACCACAGGTCAATAAAATATTTGCTTTGCATGCTTGTAAATAATGCTGCGGTCATGTTGAGGGATACCCGCGAATTCTCTACATCATTTCCGTCTTGAAAAATCTATATTGAGGCTATGATGCGTCGAGAAAACTTTACATCAGGATTAACATTTTTCTCTGTAACGGTTTTTCTTATCACAGCAGGTGTGGTCCGTTAGCTCAGTGGGCAGAGCGCGGTGCTGATAACGCCGAGGTCGTGAGTTCAAGCCTCACACGGACCATTTCCGCATCGTTTTATCACATGTGAATCTGTCTTAATTTTTTTTGTTGAAGTTTAGCCCTCTGACATACGGCATCAGTTTTCTGCGACCTTATCTAAAGGAAACCTCGAATTTACATGTGCAGGGCATTGCAGCAACACCTTCGCGACGTAGAATGAAATGACAAGGACGCATCCAAACCAGTCGCTAGACACTTTAATCTTCCTAATCATTCTAAACAGCATATGGCAGTTTGCAGCCTTTCCTTACATCTAGACAGTTCGGAAAGCCGTAAAACACTAGAACAAAAATTTATCTTCCAAATCAGCACACTTAATCCCCACGGAATCAATGAGCGCTTTTCATTCAACTAATTTATTCCTGTTTTCTCGTCACTATATTCCCACCAATGGCGTAGCTCCACTTTCTGCATATAAACCCACACACAACCTACAATTCCTCCAATCGCTCTGACGAAGGGCTAACGCTCGAAACGTCAGCTTTTTACTCTTTACGGTGGCTAATTTACGTTTTCAACCCAGTTGTTAACACTAAATTATAATGTGTTTTTTGCCTCTCTAAGGTAAGGTAGAATCAGGATAATGAATTTTTCCTTTTTTGTTGTTTTTTTCAATTTATCAGTAACCCTAAATTAATAATAACTTTTTCCTGGTCCTGCAGACCACAAGCTGTTTCGAAACACTTGCGAAAAGTGATAACCGTGATAAGGATCAATCGGGCAGTTTTCTTGTTACAGTCTGCTGCCAAACGAGCAATTTGGAGACCACAACTAAGTTTTATTTAGATATTAGGTCTCTTCAGTCAAGTAGAGGTTCCATTTAAAATGCTAGAATGACTTTTAATACTCCGACGATCGTACCATGGTGCGACTTTGCAGAAGTTTGTTGAAAACAAAACTCTGCCCCGTGTGAGGATCGAACTCACGACCTTCAGATTTCTAAATCGTATTATGAGACTGACGCGCTGCCTTCTGCGCTAACGAGGCAACTCAATTAGATGAGGTGGTGAGGTAAAATAAATTATAAAAATTAACGCTCACGATGCCTATTTTAATATACAAATCCTCTCATCGATAAGATTTGATATTATAGTTCGCGAAAAGCTTTTTTGACAACCATTTAATCAAGCTCCCCCATTGAAATTGGTAGAATATTTTGAGACGATAATGGAATGATGGCATCACTAAGATAATTGTGACTGTTAGTATTGTTATGATTATCATCATAATTATTTTTTTTTTATTAAATCATTCCAACAATCAATGAAAAATGTAAAATAAAGACTGTTGTTTTTCAGACTGGGTGAGCTTTTTTCCGCGGACGGACGATGTCAAATCGACTAAATTAGGCGTGCGGTAATGGCTGGCTAGTGAGAAAGCGCTGAATGGATTGTTTACAATGGAGGCGGCAACTGTTAATCTTTTTTGCCGGTAAAAAGCAATCATAGTTCGAAAGGAAGAGTTATTGAACTTAATCCTTCTCTGTTAGAAACAACCAAGTGCCTCATTTGAATACTAGGCGTGATTTAATTTCGATTTAAAGAAGCTTCTAGGCGTGCTTAAAGCCACAAGTTTAGTAACACTGTAAGCCCACCTGGTGTGTTTTTAACAAAAAACTGACAAACTGTCTCGTTGCTGACGGAAAAAAAGCCGCTCTTTTCAGCCAAAGCTGCCTATTTGTCCTATCACCAGAGCGCTTCTCTGATTGGTTGTCGAAGAAATATTAACATCACTTGAACATGAGATAATCTTACTTTCAATTGAGCATCTTTTAATTTTATCCATGTATTCAAGTCCTTAGGATCTTCGATCAGTTGTCCTGTGTTTCGATGACAGACCAAATTTGGATAGCAAGGAGCTTCAGTGAAAGAATCATTAAGTTAGGAAAAACAATCTTTGAAATAGTCGTAAAATAGTAAAAGGTAGGGCAAGATTTCCGCTCGGCCCTATACCTCATTATGCATACAGTGTTGGATAGATTACCTTATTTGGGATTACGGCTCTTCTTAGGATATATATAGTATGGGGTAACACGGAAATCTACTCAAAGGCAATGCTTTTTAATGGCAAACAGACATAACTAAGAATTCCTTGGATCAATTTTCTTGTATCGACCTAACTATCAAGCAAATGTCTACATTCTTTGTGTCAATCTATCTCCTCTTGTCTCATTAAACCTGAACGAAACTAAAATCACCTTTAGACAAATATATTCACGAGCGATCGGCTTGTTAATAAAGGCGGCTCTTTTAGTTATCTTTTGATGTTTATTCATAAATCTCATCTTACATGCATGACAATGGAATGATTTTACTTTAAATTTCTGCTTACCTCTGAATAAATCACGCTGAATAAAACCCCGTTTTCATTGCATTATTTCCCTTCCCTTTGCGACAGGATGTTTTAGTGTCATAGAGAAACATAAGCGAGGAAAAGTTTATTTTGGAATTATATCAGCTGGCGACGTTTTGCCTGTACGTGCGCCTCGGACATGATATATTTTCAAAACATGAAAACGTGCCCTCAGTGCCGTCTTAAATAGGATGATGAATTTGCATGTTTCAGGTTTTCTCCTTTTTTCGCCCATTGAAATACTAATACTTTTAAGAACTCCTGATGTGTTTTGAGCGTGAATAGAAGTATACTTTGTGCCGCGCAAACAGAATAAATAAGTAGCGGAAATGTCTTTTTTACGAGTCGAATATGAGACGGTTATTAACTTCAGATGAGTGAAAAAGAGAAATCTCATAAAATAAGTATTACAATGGAGGCCTTCAAGTTATGCAGTTTAGCATGTTTTTAATGTCAAGTGACAACTCAATATTTTGTTTCTCCGTACAGGATAGATTCTTTGAAAAAGTACTCGGTGCGTTTTTAACAGAAATCATTATATTTATACAAGGAACCTCTTTTAGCTTCCCTATTTACAAACATCATCGAGATACTCCAATTAGTTGCATTTTCTTTTTCTCTAATGAGAGTGATACACAAAATGCTTTAAAATACAAATAGCTTTTACTCAGATACGTTCACTACCAACAACTGATTCTACTCTGATGCATCAAGATGCAAACTCGCTAAATGTACCGAAAACCCGCGCCTTTAAGTGGTTTCGGTATAAACAGCTTTTCGATTATTCGTCAGAGAACAATAGTACCTTAAAATCTCTTGTTTAAAACTCGAAGAAATTGTCTTTGATAATGCAAATTGTCAGAGGAGTCACAGACTGCTTTCTTTCTGAGTTTATGACTCATGATTCCTCGGTTTGTTAGATCACCGAGCCCACACTTGCGTGAACGAAGCTCTTGTGAACTATTACCCGTCTTTGCGGGATTCTGCGTAATTGTTTCCGTTGAAAAGCCTGGCATTTCCTCACCGAAGGCAAACGTATTCTTAGGTTTCGGGGAATCGGGACTTTCCTTTAAATCGTTCCCTCCCAGAATGTTTCGCCCAAAATTAGGAATGCTTCTACTTCTTTTCATCCCGTCGTCCGCTTGGTAGAGCGCATTAAGGGTGCTATCAGATCCAAACATGGCACTATTTCTTGTCAATCTGCTAAATAAACCTTTGCCAGATGATTTCGGTCTCTGTTTCTGCTCATTTTCCGTTGTGAGGTTGTAGCTGTAATGTACAATTCGGTTTTTCCCATCACCAACCTGATTATCCATTTCAAGTGTCCTTCAAGTCCTCTCTAAGTTTCGCTTAACAAACGTAACTGGATTCTAGTATGCGATTCTGGTTCAATACGGTTTCTCCAATCGAAAACAAACTGACCCAGCTTCTCCTCGAGACTACTTCGGTAAAAGTCAGTTAAATCACTGAGTAATCATCCCTTCTGCGTCAACGATACATTTGTTTGGACCACACTTGAAAAAATAGTGGTAAAGCTATCACCTCATCTCCAGGAAATAGATTCAAATCATATTCATTACGAATCGAACTAGCCTATTTGAAACTTGCTTGCGTCATCACGGTTGTTATTATAACTTACTTAAACGCGTATGTCATTAAACCACTCGTTTGCCTCAATTTTGCATTTCGGGCTCTCTGTATTTAGATATTTAAAAGAAAATGGATTATCTCCTATTATCGTAATGGACTGATTCCAAGACACTCTTTGTATTTAGTCATAAATGTGTCGCGAAACCGATCGCAAATAGGAAATATTATTGTCTTGTACCATTCGCACGCACTTGTATTCGAGAAGTCCTCAGTAAATGTAAATTGCGCGATGGATCTTAATTTTACTCCTACGATTATCGTTAATAAATGATGCAGTTTTAATGCATTGGTTAACCATTAGATAATAGTAATACTAAGACGTCAATCTGTAAATAAAACTGTGCGTTTTCTCATGCAATTCTCAAACCCTCGCAATTCCCTCAAATCTCCCTCACGATTCGTCTTCATCGCTCGTAATACATCGACAAAACATTGATTTGAATAACAAAAGTGGAGAAAGTGGTGCAAAACAAAGTTAATGGTATTTCTCAAGCGGGACTGGGGAATTTGCTCCTTGTTTTTAGTGATCATTACCATTAAATTCGTAACCATGGAGTAAAATTCTACACATTTTGATCCGAATCTTTGGCGTAACCTCACAAAGGATGCTATTAAAAGGTAACAGAGATGCATGTTTGGTTTGTTCGCGCATAAAATCAAAACAGCAAATAAACCATGACGCTTCTGGAAATAGTATATTCCTGCGCATAGTTAAAAATGGTTTACGGATTAACGGAACACTGCATTAGAAAGAGTTATAACCACGAAAGAGACAGTATGAGAGATTTTAGTTGGGGTCGCGCTTGTCTTGGTAAAAGATATCGATGTTATCCCCCGCCATCCCCACCTTTGAAAACACTCTCACGCCTCTGCCAGGTTTGACAACAAGCTAATCTTTACCCTTTCGTTAATCTTTACCCTGAACGAATTTTTTTGAGCTATTAACTGCCGTTAAAGCCTCTAATGAGCGATCTTCGAAATTAAAAGTGGAGAAGTCCATTTTCATGGGAAGTGAAATACTTTGTCCTCTAGATTGGGCTGTTATCATTACAGTAGTTTACACTGATGGAAATGCCTTTGGGGGAGTGAGTCTATTTTGGTGAAGGTGATGCCTTAGTGAAATTTCCGCATGATTGTTTGCAAGAGAATTGTTTGATACTTCAAATACATCCACTCTAATTCCCTTTAGGCTACTATGCCCCAGTCTCCCAGTGTATTGGATGATCCCACCAAATTGCCTAAAGAGTCAAATAAACTTCCCAGAAAATAAAACATTTATGATTTCTCCAGCTCATGTACTCAAATTAAGTATCTCAATTTATTCTTATCCCAAAGAAACCCAAATAATGTGGGAGAGAAATGATGAGAGATATTATCAGTGTCTTGTCACCAACCAAAATTGTGAATTCTAAATAGATTTCTCTACACTTAGTGGGGAAGTTACATGTGGGATCAAATTTTCAAATAACATTTAAGTAATTATGCAGTTTATTTTCAGTTACAAAAATAATCCCAAAATGCATAACCTCAGTGCTTAGGTACAGGAAAGACAAAAGAAACTAATTTAAAAAATTTGAGGAACTGGGAAAAACATCTAACTTGGAGATACATTGATGCATTAGCTGAAATTATATTCATCAAATTAATCACATTTATTGTAAATATTTTATGTCTTCAATGAAAATCATAACCAAATTACATAACAATACTAACTCAAAAAGCCCCATGGAAAAAAAATTAGAGTCACTGTTCAAATCTAATTATGTGCATACATTTAAAAGTGCAAAGCTTTGAAAACATACTGCTTCGACTATGGTTATTGAAGCTACAGTATTTGTATTTGTTTATGGTGTACATTGAGTTCTTTTGCGATCTTCATCTGCTGCCTAGTAATCCCAACTTCTTCCTCACTTTTCTGGCTCATCTACCCCAGCTTGGTTCATCAGGTCTCCAATGTTCTTCTCCAAATCATCGATTCGTGTACTCATGTCGTCGAGTACCCTTAGTTAAGGAAAAACAACTGAAACTTTGTGAAATCTTCTATTCTCACGAAATAATTCCCCTCAGGCAGCTACCTATTTATTCTTACCAACTAATTGGGGGAATTAGGAAAAATATCATCATCTGGCCAATTTGTGGGTGTCTTCTTATTGGTCTTGTTTGCTTGCTAATGTATTGACTTTGTTGCACTATACAAAGGAATACTTAAATATTATGGATGATTTGATGTTTAAATTGAAAAAGAGAGGCTATTCCCACCATTAACATATTTTGAACATATAAACTTTTTCTCCATGCACTGAATAGCAGATATTGAGTATGAAATAGCTTTCAGTACAACGTCATCTTCTCAAGCACCAGAGTAAACCTTTTAACCCTCAAAAGTGATTCACAGGTATTCACATATCATCCGGCAACAGGTAATGAGAATGATGCTCAAACTTATAAGGTACAGGTTGATATCTTGATCTAACACCAAATTCCCGTAACTCATTTACAAGGAAATATGTAGCTGCTAGAGGGAAGAATTAACATTCTGATCTTGGGAGTTAAAGGGTTAACTAGAAACTAGATGTTCATGATGCAACCAGTTTAATGAAACAGGGGATTGTAAAACAGGCTTAAATTTAACTTATCTTCAGCTACTATCAACACTGAAAACAGAGACTAAGTCAGTTTTTCAGTTGGTTCATTACTGAACCATCCCTTAAATGAATACAACACCATAGGTCACTCTCTGACCCAAGGTTTAACTCGTATGGTGATTAACAGTGTAACAATATAAGATCTAGCTTGACAGTTCAATAAGAGTACAAATAACCAATTACACAGTGCACTGTAGAGGAATGTAACAGAGGTTTGTACTCAAAATATATTTTTTTATAGAAGCCATTGCGATGCAGCTTTACGCCCTCATGAGACATTGACCGGTTTGGTAATAGAATAACAAATTTTCACAACATTCCAGAATCACCCATAAATATCCAATGGACCTTCCACATAAACAACGGGCCTTTTTCCCATTTTCGGATTTAAAAAAATATTTAAATAATAGGAAAGAGGTGCGTTTAGATATACGACAGACCCTGTGTAATTTACCGACAGAATAATAAGACAATTTGCCGATGTCAATTACGTTTGGACATTTCTTCGTTGATAGCATATTAAAATTACAGTCGATAGATGTATTGCTTATATGTCAAATGTCGTCAACTTGCAGCAGTGAAATAACCTGAGAGTGTATACACCGATAATAAACTCTAGTAAAGGATATTTCTTGTGATGATCTGGTCTGACATCTGCTGAAACTTGTCTTGCTATGAATTAGAAACAACAAGTTTTACAACATACAATTTATAGACGCAGACATTTCGAAACCAAAATAAAAGCTAGTAACTGGATGAGCACTAAAAACTTACACATACTTACCATTTGCTGAAGCAAGGTTTGTACCTATAAATGAAGGAAAAAGAAACAAGAGAGACAAGAAAGCAACAAGTACATTGTCGTTTAAATCCAATGATAAAATTGATACATATCACAATCGTGAAAAATCGGGAATTGCAATAGGAAGTATGTCGCTAAAAAATGATCATAACCACAAACGACGAATAAAGACAAGAACACACAAAACTAGAGAATGTTTAAAAGTAGAACATGCCGAATGGTACAAATCCAGTCAAATCTTGAACACTTTGTGGGTCAGTATCTTCAATTTTCACCTTCGTCTCAGTATCAGCCATGTTTAAACGATGTTCGACGCTTTCTGAGAAAGACGCCTCGCCAAGCGGAAATTGTACCTAAGAACCAGGCCTCCCTCTTAATTAACAAAACAAACATGGCGGCAAAATCTGATGAAAGCGTAGTTTGAGATTATGTCGCAGCATGAAAAGCACCTCAGTGCGTATTTGAAATCCAAACGTTCTGGATCTAAATCTTCAGGTGCTGCAAAAGATAGGTAAGCCTTGGATTTCAAAAAGTAACGATTAAGAGTTCTTTGCGTCAGTTACTCTGTAGTCTGAACGTTACCCGAGCTACGACGTGATAAAGTATGCACCTAAACTTTTTCTTCGAGGCCAATAAGGCATTAACCTGCAGAAAAAACCCGCTCCTTATTTGAACCCTATCAAATGAACGACAATCACTTTTTACTGATTCTTCTCATTGCACACTGGTACAGTCGTAAATTTAAAATGCACTGGGTTAACTTAGGGCTGAAAAATTTGTGAACTATTTCAAATCTTTAGCCTGGAACGATAAAATTGAGCGCTCTCACCTCTATTCCATGATTGCTCACTCCCTCCTCCTTAGATTTACAGAGGAGAAAAGGGGTTAAGGGGTGAGCTGTCAATAAAGTTATGATCTTGGTTGAAGGATGCAGGATGGCTTCTTAGTCACAGTACACGGTTTAATTAGGAGTTTCACTAAAAGCTTGTTACCAGCAGTCCACCACCGCTCATAAAACCTCTTACCATCATCTGTTTAGCCTCCAAGCGGGCTCTCATTCTTGGTTAAAGGGGGTAAGTTTCTAAAGAAACTGTTGTGCTGCATCAGTGGGAGAGTATGACAAGGTTATTTGTATTATCATATGAGTTTATTAGTCTCTGTTAAGAGTTTCCAAAGCTGTCATTTTGAGCCTTAGTCCTTCATCAGAGCATTGGCATATGGAAAAAGTTATCAGAACCCCTTGTATAATTTACCCTCTGTCCCAACTGGTATGTACCTTTACAAATTCCAGTTGTGATGGGTTACCAGAGAAGAATATAATCAGTTATTAAGTACATCATATGTTGGAACATGGCTGTATAAGTCATCCTTCCCTACAATTAGCAAAACTAATGAGTTGAAAATTCTATTACCCTCTCATCTTATTAATCTCAAATATTGTGTTTGATGAATTCAATATTAAGTTAATTTGTAGAATGTTTAAAAAAAAGTTGGGTGTATTTTTATACACTGGAACCTTGATTATTCAGACGCATTGGGAGTTGACAAAATAGTCCAGATAATCGAGGGTCTGGATAATCAAGAATATAAATATTAATAAGGATCAAAAACTGATTAAATTAAGAAAGCAACATTTAATCATGAAACAAAACATTTACAAGTCATTTTGAAAGAAATATGGTCTACCTCTACAGGTGTGTATTAACAATTAAAGTTAATGAAAAATGTTTTTTCATTGGCCTTAAAATGTTGAAGTAAGTCAGTTTGTCTTAAAAAAAAACATCTTGAAATTAGCGTGAAATCTAACTTAGCAACAAGCAACTCTAAGCCAATCAGACCTCATTCAAATGTTCTTCATTAGTTATAATGCATATGAGTTCTGCTTTTGCTTTTTAAAAGCAAAACAAACTTGCCTTTACTTCACTTTTCAGTGCTGTAGTTTTAAAAAGAATATGGCAATGGATATTGATCATGACTAACAAATATTCATGGGATTGGGAGCAGAGAAAAAGTCTGGATAATCAAGCTCTGATTGTATACTCCACAATGATGTATAAATTTATTCTGATTTTTCAGGAATGCCCACACTGGGAAAAAACCATCAACAAAGCAATTAGGAAAATCACAGCCATCTGCTGATTTGAAACTGAAGAGAGGATTGGACCTTACCAGGTTTCTTCTTTATATAATTAATCTTTACAACACAAGAAGCTAACTGACAGTTACAGTGTCAAATTGAGGTTGCTGATTCCACAAATGTTCACTCATTTGTTTCTAAGGATTCCAGAGGAAGTCATCTTAAAGATATTCAAATACTTGAGTCCCTCTGAACTGCTGGTGTGTGCTCAGGTGTGTCACAAATGGTCTGCAGTTTCACAAGACAGGTATGTTTGCATATGGACAAGTGAGTTATCATCAATCAGTAATTAAGAAGTAATGAATTCCCTACCTAATGTTGATAAAATGTCAGTTACATGTAGCAGCTGGATAACAAACCACTAATTCTCTATTAACATAGAGCAATTATTACTAAAGGAATGTATTTATAAAATTTAGCCATGTTCTTTACATGAAGTATCAGAGGAGATCTTTGATCCATGTGTAAAGAGACAGGTTACAACGTCAGCTTTGACTCGTGTCTTAAATTACAAAAGGCTTGTTGTTTGTCTGATATACCCTGTAAAATGATGATGACGATGGCAGGTTCCTTGAGTCCAAGGATCAGCAGGAAGGTCATCCCTGTTGATATACCCTCTGGTGACTGTGAAAGCTGATCCTTGATCTGCACACTCTGCCACACCCTGGGCATGGGTGTTCTTGGGCAAGGGGGGCTCAGGGCTGCTGTTGCCTTTCTTTTCTTCCATTTCTCCTCTGCAGCACCTCTTAGGGCCATCTCCAAGGCCACAGCGCCTCACCTTGACATCGCTGTCCAGATTTCCCTCTCCTTTGAGTTTCTTCCCAATCCTTTTCTGGGATCCCATCATACTGTAAAATATTTTGGCAAAAACAATCATTACCTTAGCAACTCTTAACCCTGATGATGACCACTTCCCAGTTTTTTCTGAAACATCATCAACAGACAACAGTCTCTTTCAGGACCAGGGTTCACCTAGGCTATACTTAACTATTCCACACAACTCTCATAGCTGTTAAAGTTTATACTGCTTTAAATTTTTTGGAGACCTTATTTGATCAAGCTCCACCAACGATTCTATGTACATTTCACTCCTCATGTTCCATGGCAAGGTTGCTTTTGCCGTGATCAGTAAATACAATTTTTTAATTAGTATGAAGTTAGTTTGTGTAAGTTGTGCAGTTTTTGCTATCAATTGAAATCCAACATTATTTGATTTTATCAATTTATTTGCCTTCAATTTCTTTCAAATCATACATTCACATTTACAAACTGATGTGGTTTTCATAAGATCTAAAAAGATATTACAACAAACCTTATTTTCATATCAATAGTCACTGGCTTTGAAGATGACAAGTTTCCTCTTAGGTTGTTGAAATATGAGTCAATGTCAGCAAAATGTCATTCTCAGTACTACTTTTACCTTAATTTAGACAATCAAACGTTACTCTTGGATTCCATTAGTTCTGTAAACCTTTGTTTGGAGTTCCAAATACATCATTTTGTTTTTTTCTTATATTGTAGCTGTTTGTGGGAGCCACTGCTTCCTTATCTTCCAAAGCGAGTCAGAGATAATTTAACCTTCAAAGAAACAAAAGAGGAAGGTTTTGACTGGAAGCGTGAAGTAATCAAAAGGTGTCACAAAGATTTCTGTCAGTTTGTTTTGCTGCTTGTTTGGACTAAACTGAGTCAGTTATGGTATCAATTACACTGCTAATTGAACTTTTTTGTACTCATGTAATGCAGATGTATACATGCAAGGAATGAAGAGATACTCAGAAAGCGAGGAGTTTCACCGTACACTGGCTTACAGAAAGATGCGTTTCATCCCCTTAGGTTTGTTTTTAAACAAGAGTAAAAGGTTAAACGATAATACAAAGTGGTTAATATCGAAAATTTGACTCTATACAGTAAGCGTTTGAAAGTAAGCGAGCATCAAAATGAACTTAACACGAGGCTGACCCCACTTCTCACCTCACATAAATGAAATGTCTGTACACGCATAAGATTGTCAACAACTCTATATTTTGTTACCCAGGTTTACTGACATTAGATGGAAGCTTTGTGTTACAGACACCTCTGGTAAGGAATACTGGCGGTCGTCCGACTGCAGCACTCTTTTCCAGTCTTCACTCTGTGTCCGCTGGTATTCCCTAAATCTACCACCTCTCTCGAGACTGAAGACACTTCAGGTGTTTTCTTTTGTGCCAGTTTTCTTTAACAGAAGCTGGAAGCCTCACTATGAAAGGTGATCACAATCGTTCATGGGGGTAAAAAGGGTTTTCTTTTTTAATACATGATTGAATGGTCATAGGCATCCGTGCGACAGTCACTTTGTCACTCGGAAACTCTCGCCTTTTTTTTACTTTGTTTTACATTTATCTTTTTGGTAATAAGCAGGAGAGCTTTCACTGAAAGATGTCATAAGATAGGAAGTGTGAAGTAAGGGAGAATGCTCTTCTCGTCTAAATAAATAAATTATCAGGAAATCAAAATTTAACCTATGGATTCTGCGTAGTAGCCAGAGAATTCTCTAATTCATAGATATGGAAATTTTATTACTTTAAAAGCGGCTTATTTGTGATATCATTCTCCTCAAGGATATTGAAAACATCTTCACTTTCACATCAAACCTTTTTTTCCTTTTTCAGTGCCACTACAAGATCTCTTGTCCTCCAATTTGATCTTCGCTCTAAAGGTGAGAAGCAACGTCTTCATGAGATATTTTAAACTAAGCAACAGTATCCGTGACCATTTAGTACAGTAACTACCTTGTTGTGGACAACCTAATAATAACAAAAAAAAAAGCTTTATACTTAATTTCCCGTATAAGAAATTATTCAGTTTTTTTTTTAATTGAAAGCTGGTCCTTCTAAGTCTCAGACTGTTTTATAGGCGTGTTGCTGTTGTTTTTTGATCAGGCTCCAGAATGGCTCTTTCACAAGCCAAAGCCGTCAGTGGAGCTGGGATGATAACAGCACATGTGATATGTTCCTCCGTTTTAGCAGCTTGCTGGAGCGCCTCTTGGAAAGTAAGTCTTCTCTCCTCATAGGAGATGGCGCTCATACTTCACCTGAAAAGGTGTAGAATCATTGATTTGCTACGAGTATGGGTTAAGAATATTTGCATCACCATGTGTTGCAAGGAGTTATGTGATAGTCACACTCCAGTTGCTCCGAAAGCAACTTATTGAAACAAATTTAATATTTTTTTTGCATTGACGGTTTTTTTTTTGTTTGTTTGTTTATTTTTTTACATCTTACAGGATGGTGGGGAACTCGCTTTTCTTACACTTTGCCTTCATCAGCACAATCTGACTAAAAAAGTTCTTCTGGGTTCGCATTGCAGGTTTGCAATAAATCATGTCCTTTTATTTCCAAATTACATGTACTTTTATGTGTTTAGAACTTGCCAAACCCGCCATAGTTTTGAGGCATAGCATAGTGGTCAAATGATAAATTGTCTCTTCCTCTGTGGTAGTTAGTACTTTAGACTTCTTGACCCAGCATTCTTCAATCGAGCTTTACAAGCCACTTGACAATTACATTCGCGTCTCAACCCATCCTCGTATCCAGAGGTATTGATAATGCTCCTCTCGGACGATTTCTGCCCATGCAGAATAGGCAGCGGGGGGCGTTTTCTGCCCTTTGATGTTCATAGGTGGAGAGTAGTGGAGAGAAATTATCTCAGGAGCAATATTGCAGGGCAGTCAGTACGTGTACGTTCACATTGACTGAATCTCTCTCGGGAGTGTTCGAAGACATCATAAAGACATCATAAACGAATGAAACAGAAGGCGATGTTTAAAAATAAATGATACAAGAATACTTGAGAACAGAAATTTCTGTTACTTCGAGCTGGAGTCGAAAGAACGATTAAGGTTTTACAGGTCTCGTTTTTGTTCACTGATCAGCTGAAAACACGCCAATTACTTGACTATCTGAGACCGACACCCTGTCAATCGTGTCGCATTTGGCATCGATATTTTTCAGACACTTGTACAAAAACAATTCATGTGATTTTTCCTGTTAGAACCTTCATACCGTCAGCCCACGTGCCTGTTCCTGATGACATAGACCCAAAGTATGGTAAGATCACAACCGCATGAATAAATTTCTGTTGTTTTTTTTTTACCCTTTAACTCCCATGAGTGACCAAGACAGAATTTCTCTTTACAATATCAATACAATATCAAGCAGTCCAGTGATGAGAATATAGAAAAATTTCAATTAACGGATTATTAGTTGATCCAATACCAAATTCTCAAAATCAACATCATTAGATTTGTATGGCAGACAGTAGAGAGAATTACCTATGAGATCTTGGAAGTAAAAGGGTTAAAAGCACAACGTAATCTGAAAGATGCATCTCGATGTTACGCACATCCTTTTTCCGTTAACATGAGTTTTGGAAAAACTATTTCTCAAACTTGTAATAACCTCAAGAAGTATGCATGTATAATTTAGAATTAGGATTCATCATTAACAAAGAGGAAAGGTATAAATTGCAAGCATGCCAAATGTGTAAGCGTTAGATTTACCCAATGACTCGATTCTCGATGGGAATTTGGTTTTTCCGAGTGATACGACAATATAAGTCGAGAGAGAGAGAGTACAATTAAAGGCTCAATTTCCCTGGAATAGTTATGTCAAAATTGTTTGCTGTTTCAAGCAGATCGCTAGTGTATCAAGGAGGATTTGTTTAACAGTAAGAATCATAGCTGAGCAAGAAGAGACCAGAACGCCATTTTGTTCGTGGTTAGTTAACAAAATCGCCCGCTTGGTCTTAGAACGCGGCGTCACGCAAAGCGTTTTCTGATGGGGGAGAGACTGTGTTGCGTGACTGCGAAACTAAATAGCTGTTGCAAAGGAACCTGGCCTTGCACGTGTACTGACAATATGACATCTTTCTAATCAGGACTTCATGGATATTCCGCCACAATAGAACTGAGAAATCACAAAGCGACTTTCTGGGGAAGGCAGTACAGGGAACTCTACCAACGTGAGCAACTACACCATAGAAAATACGAAGGCATAGTTAAGATTGTTAACCCAGCGATACTATTTCTTTGGAAACTTATCACCTTTATTCACCTGTTCTTCACTGAGTTGTTTTCCTCTCTCGGAAAAACTGACGCACGCGGCATGTTTAGTCACATTAGCAAACGCTCCGCTTAAAATACGTGAAAGTATGAAAGCACAGTTTTCTTTAGTGGCTTAATGGTTCCGTTTTATTGTTTTTTTCTTTAGGCAACTTTTCTCTAAAAATTGTTTGAATCCTGTGCCATAACTAATTATTCTTGTGTTTGAAACAGAATACTTGGCTGATTCTTACGTGTCCCTTGGAGGTGGCAGCCACGAACACGGTTCATTTTCAAGGAAGCTTTCACTTCCTTGGAAAACAGAATTATTCAAAAACGTCTTACCCGTGAGTGCTGAAGGCAAAGATTTTTATTTCTTCTTCAAAGAGACCTTGCACGCTAGATCAAGGCGAAACACACTTCTTGTTCGCTATCTAGAAGCCCACCATTTCGTCTGTTTTCTTGTAGTAAATTTGATTAATCAATCACCAGTGACCCGCACAGTGACCCACCCTTCCTGTGCTTGTTATCAAGTTTCTTCACGTTTATGAGACTAGAACTGATCCATGATGTAGCTCCTTCACTTTTTATGAGTTATGCTGTTTTGAAACCCTTTGTCTAGAGATAACCTTATTTCCTTTTATTCTAGGATATGTGTTTCCTAGATGTGACTGTTCTACATGATAGGAAGCCTTTCTGGTGTTTCAGGTAAGCGAATCAGAGAATCACAACTGTTAAACGCAAAACGCAACCAAAACGTAACTCACGCAAATCAAATACAAGATAATGATTCAAATACATGTTTAGTTAGTCAAATGCAATGCTAACGCGTCGAAGTTATGTAACACAAGTTAAAAACAAGACACAAGTCACCCGTGTCAAACGCCCAGTATGAACGTTGAACACAGATTGCGTCGACTGAAGGCAAACTACACGCGCACGAGTCAAACGTACACACATGCGTCGAAAGATTCTTGTAGTAAGGTGATCCCTTCGGCTTATTTCGCTGCCGACAAGATTCTTACTATGTTGTACAGACTTCAAAACTGATGCATTTACTCTGAGATTGTGGAGTGAAGTATATCTGCCAACGTTTTCCATGAACTCATTTTGCAGCTCGCCTGTAAAAGTTCTTATCAACAAAGTATTAGATGGTAAGTCTCTTCACTTACGTATGACGGCAGGTCACAAAGGTTTTTGACTTTGGTCACTGGTACGGAATTATAGACCCGATTTACAAACGCTTTAACTGCAGGCGTGAACAGCAAAACGTACCATCTCTTAATAACAAGGTAATTTAGTATTATCGACTGAGTTTCAAGCGTTAACCCTACATCATTCGCTCTGACGAAGGGCGAACACTCGAAAAGACAGCTTTGAAACTCTTAACGGTGGTCAATTTACGTCATCAACTCAGTTGATAAAACCAAATTACCTTGAACTCTCCCACTGAAGCAGCACCACGGTTTCTGTAGAAACTTACCCCCTTCATTTATTTCTTATTAAATCCATCAGGAAAAAGAGAGGCATGATGTCCTCGAATAGTGAACAAGTGACTGCCTTGTTAAATTTATTCAGTATTTATTTTTCTCGCAGGTGATTTCACTTCAGAGGGAGAAAAACAGTTTATCGAATTCAGTGATGAACATGGTTCTTTAAGGATGGATTTTCTCTGGGTGAGTGTTTCGAGTTGTCTATATTACCTGTAGAGATATACCGTTGCTGATTGTGAATTTACGCTCCTTTAGATCGAAGATGAGGAACAAACGCTTGTTACTAACGTTGAGCTACGTGTCTTGAAGTCTTTTGTAAACTTCTGGTTCAACACGGCCTATTGAAGTCAAGTAGTCTCGACCAGTCCCTAACCCGCAACTCAACACCAGTCTTCCTTGTCAATTTAGAGGAGAACATAAAGACCTAAAGAGAGGATGGTGATGTTTATCGAATCAGTAATGGCGCAGTTTGTGTCTTCTTGATCAAAGTTTGGACCCCCTATCAAACATTTCTGGATCTGCCTGGGGTATCCTATGCGGTCGCTAACGTGCCGCTCATCAGTTAGAATCCCAACTGGGTATTTCTATCAAAGCTCTTGAGGCATCATTGGAAATGTCAATTAACCCTTCTAATAGTGTTTTACTGCAAGTATCTACGTTTTCAAAGATTTTTTTTTTGTTTTTGTTTGAAGTTTTGGAAAATACTGATGTTATTTATTGGTTCTCTATGAGCTGATACTCAGCGAGTAAATTAACCAGTCAGAACACGAAATTTTCAATTTGGGTTTTTTTAGGGGTTTGTTGAAGGGGTTTTTTATAAAAAGGAAATAAGCACACAGATTTACATTACATTTTGGGTGACGTATTCCCAATATTTTTCTTTTTAGGTCAATAAATATTTTATGACACCCCTCGTTTTCTCTTAATCAAACGTTAACCTAGTGATAAGGTGGTCTGTCTTAATGAGGTCTACGTAAGTTCCATATCATCTGCCCCGTAGACGAGTAAAATAAATTTCACCCAAAAGCCACAGTTCACATAATCGCTTAGTTAGGTTGAAAGAATTAAAATAACTGAAAATTCCATAATTTTCGATTATTTTCAGTAGTAATAATTACTACAAAGCCTTAAAAATGAATCAATGGGGTCGAGTTGTGAAAAAATCCGTAAATTAATCGACAAAAGAATCGTTACTGAATGCCACATTATGATTGCAAAACTGAAGCAAAATCCTTACGTTGAGTATACTCATTGTCAGCTTGGAATTTCCAAAACGAAGCAGACATATGGATATGTGAAATTTTGTTGATGCTGAAAATTATTCACAGGTCGTTATCAATAGCTGTTCTTCGAACATTTTGTCAATTAGTATGTGATGTTGTAAATGACAGCATTTTAATTATGCACAAAGAAACAACAAACACAGAAGGAAACTTTGAATCAAGGATAAAATAGCAGTGAAGCATAATGCATTCTCGGATCGGAAAATATCAATGGATCTTTCTCAACCAATAAATTTTCTTTCTATGCTGTCTTTTTCACTTTTGGATCTATAGAGAAACCAAGCAAGACTAAGGAAAAATAATTAAAGGGGTAAGTTTCTAATGAAACGATGAGGGGTATTGTGGGAGGATTTGGTTTTATCAACTGAGTTGATAGCGTAAATCGGCCATCAAAAAGAGACTCTAAAACTGACGTTTCGAGCTTTAGCCGCCCTTCGTTGGAGCGAATGCGAAGGGCAAAAGCTCTAAAACCTCTACGGAGGCCAATTTACATTGTAGACTCAGTTAATAAAACTAGATTACTTAGAAAAAGAGACCCTACTTAATGAAGATATGCAAACTTTTCCAGAAAGTTCGACGGCTTCACAGCTGGCATCGTTGCTCTGTTGGCAGGGCGTATAAACATCCTGCAGGGGATCCCTTAAGAATATCTAGACGAATCAGATTCTTGTGCTAACAAGAACACGTTTTTACACAACTCTTTACCCTTGGGTGTTGAAAGACAGAAAATTGTATCAAAAGGATCAAGGAATCAGCTCGCTTACCATGAATGTGTTAGTGTTTGTCTCCTCGGCATTTTTTCACTTTTTTCACGCATCAAATTTTAGATCAAAACTTTGCAAACGCAGCCCAATCAGGTCTTCAGCGCAAAACGAACGAAAATTTAACTTTTGCACTTTTCAATGATCATTTATTTCACTTTCTTGATGTTCCCAAAATCGCGGAAACCTTTGTGCAAACCACAAAACAGTGTCTGCTGCAATGCATCAAGAACCGTCTGTGTCTTTCACAAATGTTGCAGCGGTTCCTCAGCCAAACGGACATGTATCGTGTGAGTTACTTTCCATCGACAATTACAATGCATCTGAAAATTTCGTAAGTTTTACTTCTCATCACTACAGCATAATGGTGAGTTTGAAGGGCAATAATCGTCTTTTAGCACATGGCATAGGAAAACGTGATCGTGAAATGAGGAAATGAATGTCATTTTCATTCTTTCACTGAATCCAAAGTGGTGTATGAGCGCGGTTTCTGGATGACGAATTTTCAATTTGCTTGAAAGCTTTCGTAGTGCTTGGCTTAGATCCAATAGTGAAAGCTATACTTGTAGAAAAGTAACATTACAACCAAACGGTAAAACGTTTCGACCCCAGTTCTTTCTGTTAGATTACGTGACTTTTAAAATGCTTAAAGTTTATTTAATGTTAAATTAGTGTGACTAACTATTTGAACTATATTTTGATCTGTTTTCTTTCTGCGTGACTTCTACAATGATTATCATTTAGACAGTTTGACTTACGAGTACTTACAATTTTACCTTGAACATAATTTGACCTCCATGACAAAATTCACTTCAGGGGGTCTCGCTGTCCCTTAATGAGGGCTTGCGTTTTTAAAAAAATTACGTGTATGTGTAGAAATTGTTCCTAAGAGGCAATCTGCCATCCAAAAAACTAAGCAAAAGTAATTTTTCACAATTTTCTCATTGTGAATCGAAAGATAATAACAAATCAATTCTCACTTCCTTATTTTGTATCTTAACATTGACTGGTGTACCCTGCACCTGCGATCCGAAAAATACAAGTTTGAGGCAACGACAAAGATAGGGTTTGCTTGTTTTTGTTTTTGTTTTTTTTTCTAATTTCCAGAGTCCTTTTGAAAGTTCCCCCTGCCAGAACAGTGGCTCATGCCATGCTATATACGAAACATACAATTACAGATGCAAGGCCATGTGCCTTTTCTTTCAGTTTCTCTAGCTTTGGTTTTCCCTCAATTCACGAAAAAAAAGGAAAAATATGCTATTTAATAAAATAGCATATTTATTTTCTACCAGGAGCCGTTCTCTATTTTTGTTTTGTTTTCGAACCGGTGATCTGGCTTAAAGACAAGCACAGTTTAAGGGCTTAATTGTAGAGAAAAAAAGGAAAATGTGCTGATATGTTTCTATACTAGTTATCATGGTTGTAGTCTTTTTATGTCAAAGATATTTCGCGTATGTTAGCAAACAAATATTTTTTTAAAGAAAGACGTTTTTCGTCTTGTCCATGAGGAATCGAACCTCAGACCTTCGGATTCCGCGCTCCGATGCTCTACCTCTGAGCCACAGAGACTCCACGGTGAGCGTGGTCTATTACGACGTTCATATGTCACGCGTCCTGCATACTGCCAGGATCAGCAATGTCGATAGCGTAATGTTTGTAGACAGAAATAAGAGAGGTGGTAAGTTTTGAGCTCGGTAAAGAAATAAAGAGAGTGGGACAAAATAATTATTTTTTCACTGTCATAATTCATCATATTTTTTTTGCAATTCTCTCTTAAGATTCCATAAGAGCGGTGTGTATCCGCTAAGTATGGACGTTGGTGAAGTCCCGGTGTATTGTCACATGACCCTGCCAGCTTGTGGTGAAGGCCAATGGACATCAGTGATGAAGATTGATGGAGCAAAGGTACTAGAAAAGCAGAAGATCTCATTGAGAAATTAAATGTTGTAAATGAAATCCTCTACGGAACCTGGAATTTACTTGTTCCCATTTTCGCCATTACTCCTTAGTTGTGCTGAATAAAATTGAACCTCTTTTCCTTTTTTTTCTGTCAAGGACACTTTTATATACGATTCACAATTATGGAATAACATGGAAAGCATCGATATTCTCGGCGGAAGCACAGGGTTCGACTATCAGCAAACCAAGCTGCCGACTTTCTGGAATACGCCCTTGACTCAGATCTGTCTTGGAATGAAAGTTAAGGACGAAGATAGGTTTATCACAATCAATCTGACGGCCAGTTCGCTGCATTCGATATTTTCCACTGATCAGTACTTGCCAACATCATTGGGTCGAAATGTTTGGAAAAAGGTAGTGGGTCCTCAGGCTTCACTGCAGCATTTGCGCAACAAGGAGGGTTTTAACGTGGTGTGTTCAGGTGCCATTAAAACGAGAATCGGTATTATTACGGATGACGTGCTGATGGTCTCTCCGTTTACTTGCGTAGGCTGTGACTCGGCTATTACGTTTGGAGGCGATGATTTTCAAGTGTGTGGGAATAATGGCTATAAGGATATCTCTGCCATGGGGTATATTCTGATAAAATAAAAAATCCCGCTGTATGTGAAACCAAGAAGCACCTTTGGGAGGTTAATCCGTTGTGCCATATTAATATGTTTATAGGCATCTCTGTGAGCATCAGATGTTTGTAAGTGGACAGCTTGAATTTAAGAGCGAAGCACCACAAAGCTACGCAATTTGCCGGTCGTAAATTCTAGTAAACAACAATTCAAGCAGGGTAAATCTACCACACGGATCTCGTAAATGCAAGAAATTGTAAGTTTTTCGGTTCGTTTTTCGAAAGATTGATATTATTACATTTATAAAGTGTTGATATTTCCTAAAAGAATTTTGTTCAATAGAAGATTTTAATTTAATTTAATCTAATTAAATTTAATTTTAAAACCGTTCAATTTCAGAATTTATGATTTTCAACACAAACTTACGCAATTTTCTAGCCGTTAGTTCTAAAAAACAATGATTCAAGCATGATGAATCTATTACATAGTCTCGTACATGCAAGAAATTCGTTCGTTATTCGCTTCTTAGCAGAAAATTTACAATTCTCTTAATCAAGATCTAGTCACGAAATATATCTTGGTCGTTTTTGCCTCGTCATTTATTGATACTTTTCGGGTATAACACGATTACCCGGCAGACCCGACCCAATTATAATAAACTCTCTTTTTCGTGCACACCTTGTGTCTGCATACTCTGCTATAAAAGAATTGGTTCATGCTTTAGCTGAGCGATCGAGTTATGGATGCACTTGGGAGGTTTGGAGAGCACTCAAAAAGCTAGAGTTGCTCTCGGCTGCGCCTGGAGTAACTCTTACGCTTCTCTCATTACTGGAACAACTCTTGCTGAATTTACTCCTTGCTCAAAATCGTGGTATTAGGCTGGCGACTTTATTACTACTGCTGAAAAAAAATTTCTTTGTAGAAATCAGTATTATATTGTCTGAATTGGAATTGCATGAGAATTTCCTGTTCTTATGAGGCTGTGTTCTCAGCTCACAATTTTAATTTGTTCGTTTCCTCTTCCGCTTGCATAATGTGCGTGGTATTTTCCTTTTTGATATTGTTTTTCCTCTTTTAGTAATGTTTGTTTATGTTATTTCTAGCAAATGACCACATCAACCCACCAGCAGCTGCTGTGATGCCACACGACCAAGGAGTCTAGTTATTTAGTGTTCGAGTGTTCGTCTTTTTGTGTGAATAGGAGAATCAATGACTTTGTGGCAAGTGTGTTTCGTGTTTGCTGCTTTATCGAAACATTCTTGGGATAGCAAAAAATTTGTAAATGCAACTGGAGAGAACCTGAGAGGGAACCTTCTCGAGAGAGAGCTCCAATATGTGGCCCAAATTCATGATAAACTACAAGACGCTGTTGGATGCAACGATGTTGCAGTTCTCAACGTGTCGTTTGATAGCCAAAGGTGGAAAAACGAATCTCTTATTGCAGTCAAAGTCGCCAATCTCTTGACTTCTCTCTGGTCTGTGAAATCGTCCGCTTCTGCCGAATCTGTTGTTGAGAATGACATTTTACTGTTTCAAATGGTTCGCTACAACGTCCGTTTCTCTCCATCTGTTTTCGGATCAGCTGTATGTTTCGCGCCAAACTTGTACAAGGACTATGAAAGGTTTTGTCCTTATGCGTTCAAGGACAAGAAATTGAACGGAAGCATTCATGTTACAGATCTTGGGCAAACGGATTACGATTACACTACGAGCCCAAACGCTATTTGGTGGCCTGCAATCACACAAAAAACCAGAAACAAGAGGTCAACAGATTGGATGAAAGTGACCGACTTTTATTCAGTAGGAAGCGCGAATGGAATTGTCGAGAATGAAACCCGCAACCGATTACTTGTGACATACGAAGATGGTTTGTGGACTAGGCCGTATTTCGATTGTTTTGGTGGCAAAGAGTGGATGATAACCTATCTTGCTCCAGTTTTAAACGAAACCAACGAATTTTTGTAAGTTTGGTTTTTGTTTAATAATTTTGCCTCCATCTCTTATTCATCTATAATCATCGTTTTTAATTGTTTTTTTTTTTATTCTTAGCCAAGTGCATTGGCTGGGTCTTATGGTATAGGATCTGTGCGCTATCATTTGAGTACACTATCCTAAAGAGCAGTTTTCTGTGAAACGATAACAAAGTGTTGTTAAAAAGTAAATCAACTGAATCTAAGAATAACAATCGATCCTCTTCCAGGTGAGAATAGTCTTGTAAAGAACTCTTGACGATGGCAGAGACTGACGTTTTTTTCGACAGGTTGTGGCGGCATATGCCACTATTACTGATCACAGTCCTTTCCCGGACTTCTCCAAGGCGGACGATTATCATAACACGATCAAAACTGTCTTAAACTTGAGTGAAGTCTTGACTTCGCCAGAAGTAATAAATTCGTCAACTGACTCCATTTCGGTTTGCTTGGCACACGCCTATCTCTATAGTCCCGCGCGCGTAGTAAGCAAAAAGTCTTAGAGGAAGTTATTCATTTAAAATATGCGTAAAATCGGCATTCAGAAAAAAAGAATCGCGACTCAAAATTTAAACATTGAAATATGAATGAAATACAAAACTATTATTTCGCAATCATTTTCTCAAATAAACAGCCTATCGTATCAATTTTTATGTCAAGCTTTTCCAGCCAGTTCCAATTATTTAACCTATACATCATCTTGTTGAGCTTTTGACCGTGAGAAAAGAGCAAATTTCTAATTTTCCATGAATTTTTTAGGCAGAGACTTCGCCGGGGTCGCAAAACGTTTTTTCTAGCGTAAAGATTTCACGTCATACAGAAGTCTGAAAGAAAAATATGCGGATATCAAGGGAAAAGTCGAAAATTTATCATATAAATAGCCTGAATGGTAGCATATTGTGAGCACAAAACAACCCTCACATCTGTTCCGGATAGCCCTGTTGTTTTTAGAAATCGGTCGTTTTTAGGAGACCAATCAATATAAAACCGGTTGAAAAACCGCAAACAAACCTGCTAGTTAAATAAAAAATCAATGAAGAAGAATGGGGCGGAAAACAATCTGTTTGTCATATTGCACTTTCTTTTTCTCAGACGGTTATTGTTTGCTTCATTGCAGGCAAATATTTCAAAATATTTGAGTTGTAGTTAATGAAAACTGCAACATTTTTATCAGGCTTAATGAAACTGAGCGGCCTAATGGTTTTTTGCCGGGGGGAGTTTTAGTTGTAGTAATTACGCAGTCGTTAACCATATGCAATTTTTGCGGGGAAACTTAGAACATGGGCAGCTTACAGGAAAGTGTAGTCTAATCAACTGAGTTGATCATGTAAATTGCCGTTGTGAAGAGTTTCTAAAGCTTATCTTTCGAGCGTCGGCCCTGCGTCAGAAAAAAAGACTGAGGGCTATCGTTTGAAAAGTTAACTTAGTTTAAAAACTCGCCACGGTGGCCAATTTATATTAACAAGTCAGTTAACAAACCAAATTATCTTTAATTTTAACTGCGTGAAATAAATTAACTATGAAACTATTTGCATTCAAATTAGTCATTTCTGCCTTTCGAAGTTAACTACTAAAGGGCCAACAGAATAGAAGCAAAATGCCGATCAATATTTTTGCGAAACAAATCATTACCAGCAATGCGAGTCATATTGCGTCTCAAATACCGTACGTCAATCAAAGATTACTTTCAAAATGGCTTCCCGAAGATACAAAGAAATGTATGGGATCTGAAATAAAATCTTATTTTTTGGCAGTTTAAATAAATTAAATTCTACGTGCCGACCTCTCGTTGATAAATAATATGCAACTGCACTACGAAGCGAAAGTTTTTTCACCGTTTCGTTTATTCGTCGAGCCGCGGAATAGAGGTAAAATAACAAAGATCTTCGGTTGTACTTCCTTTATAGTTTCATCCAAATACCTTCACTTACCTTCACTTCCATGCTTTGAGCTGTCCGTGTGTTTCATGCTTTCATCGGTGCCGACCCCTCAAAATTTTCTTCAGTTTACGATCTTTCAAATACGTTAAATAAAGCCTTCCATGATAAAATAGGAGGCCGCAAATCAATCTTGAAAATAGGGCTTTTTCACTATTAGACGTAACCTTTACCTGAGCTCGCGAATGTCCTGTAGGACGCGAAGAACGACCACTTTCCATCGTTTTCTTCGTGAAAAAAGTCGCCATATTTACTTCAGCTTAGCAGCCTAGCATTTCCACGCTTTTTACCGCTGTTTTAACAATCTGCAGACTCCTACAAGCGCCAAATCGCGCCAATTATAAAAAACAAAATTTCATCCGAAGTAAAATATAGCTGCAGGAACATAAAAGGGTCAATACACATACCTCGTTCTTCAATCTTCGCCGGCTGATAAGTCTCTCCACAAAATAAACTTTAGATCCGCTTTTAAATTTTCTCCTTCCTTTCAAATGAACTTCTAAATCCACTGTAGAAAGAACATTTAGTGCTTTATAATCAACTCGATTCCTCCGCGGAAATCTACTTCGCTCCATGTTTACATGAAATCTGACGCCATAGCGCATGAACAGTAGAACCTGAAGAAACTACTGACCTCGCGGACCGCGGGAGTAAAATGTCTCGGATTGCTGGTAATGCATGTTTCCCGCGTACGAGACTAATTTTTCAACATCTTTCTTTATACCAGCGAATAAGCTTAAGATTCAACACCTTTTCATTTGGCATTTGATTCTGAACAGCTGCAGAACTGCTTGTATTGGCTCTATACAGGACATTTGACGCATATGAGCCTTCAACACCTTTTTGTTTTGCATTTGATTCTGAACAGCTGCAGAACTGCTTGTATTGGCTCTATACAGGACATTTGACGCATATGAGCCTGGTCAGTATGTTACCGGCTCGGTAGCAATCTCGTGCAAGAGCTTCCGTTACCCAATACAGCGGTCAAGGGTCAGGCATACGCAAGGGGATCAATTTTGGCCGGCTGAGCGGCAATTTCCCGCGTAAAATTTCAGGGAAAACATGAAAAATAACCGCTGTCTTGCAAAATATGCACAAATATTCAAACGCTTGTAGAAATCTGCACAGGGAGACAAAAAGTATGGGAAAGGAAAACTTGGGAGTCCAGAATACTAAAAATAATCGATTACAAGTATCCAAATACTCTGAAAGCGAGATTGGTTCACAAACGAGTTTAAAGAGCATTCGACGGCGGGATTAGAATTAGCGGAAGTTCAAAGTTTCACAAAGGATTCAGACCTTTTTGGTCTTAAAAGCGTGAAAATTGTTAGCAATTGATCTTTCTTAAGATTAAGGGTTGCTGAGAAGGTGGGAACAGCTTCACGTTCTGCAGTCCTGGAAATAAGACTTGGCCGAACATTTTTTTTTTCTTTTTGCTTCTTCAGAGCTTTAGTAAGCGTGGATATTTCTCTTGAGGATGTAGATATCGACCAGTGCGATGCCCCAGACTCCGCTGAACAACAGAGCTCAGAAGAGACTGGTGACCAAGCCAAACCAAACCACTTAAGCACATTCATGGGAACTCACAGGTGCAAAAAGAGCACAAAGGCAAGTTATACAGACTAAGAAACATCACATTCATGCTGATTTAATTCCATAACAAACTTAAAGGAAACCATCCCTGCCCCCTCTCCGTACCACATTTTAATTTGGAATAGCTATCTTTTTGCAGTGTGTACCAGTCCCTTTCCAAGGATTCAAACGCGGCACCTATCGCTGTACTTGCAAACGAGGCTACTATTTTCCAGACCCCACAGCAACTCGGAAATACTTTCCCGGGCAGGTCCTGGAGAAAGAATACGACAAGATGCTGAGAGGCGAATCGAACCTTTATGAGCACCACTTTGAGTGCCTTGCTTGTAGTGAGGGCTGTGAGGAATGTGTGGATGGCAGCGCATGCGTGTATGATGTGTATACAAAGCTGAGATATTCTCTCCTTGTAATTAACTGCCTCTTTGTCGTCATTTCGTTAGCCCTCGCAGCATTGGTGTTCAAACTTTGGCAGAATAAGGTAAAGAAAGGGCAAGACCAGAACAGTTTGGGTTCGCAATGCTCGTCACTGAAGTACTGGTTTCCAGGCCTCTGACTTTGACCCTTTTCTTTTTTTTGCATAGCAAGTTACGTTATGCATCCCTTTTTAACATGTTTTAGAGGAGAGCACATCTTTAAATAAAATACCACAATTATAAAACTCCACACCGTGTTACCGTCCCAAAACCTAAAAGTCATATACTACTGTCCATGGGAAACGTTCTGAACTTAATAAACGCCGCTGTGTTTGATCGAGTAAGTACGGAAACCAGATGCTTGAAAGTTGTTTCTTAGAATATGATTAGTCACCTGGTTGTATCTGCTCTGGGCTACGATCAAATTTCTCTAACCAAATCTTGACAGAAATTGTGCATTTTTATTATGATGTATGAAATGAATGAGTTCACGGGCAGCTTTCTTTTCAGTGACATTTTTTTTCCGTCTGTTAGATATTCAAAGCTTCCTGTCCACGTTTTCTTGAAGTTATTATCTGCGGAGCGATAATGATGTATGTAAAGGTACGTGATTTGACTTGATCAATCAGTTATTTACTGCACAACTAATTTTAATGAATGAATATCTCTGTGATAAGTAGACTTTTAATGAATCAATTTTTTACCCGTAGTTTTTAGTCTTTCTGAGAGCCTCTGTATGATTAAACCACGTTGGGAAAAAATTGTTCCTCTTAGAAGACATTAAACACAGCTTGAAACAACTCTGAAATTTTTTGCACTCGATCCACTTGGCCGTTTTGTCATGTCGGCTCCCGTAAATCCTCACCAAACAACGTTAGGAAAATAATCCAAAGGTAAGACCAATCATCCCAGTTCAACTGTTGA
This sequence comes from Pocillopora verrucosa, assembly GCF_036669915.1. Taxonomy (NCBI): domain Eukaryota; kingdom Metazoa; phylum Cnidaria; class Anthozoa; order Scleractinia; family Pocilloporidae; genus Pocillopora; species Pocillopora verrucosa. The sequence goes on from NC_089314.1 coordinate 21,159,089, forward strand.
TGCATGTCCCTTTCATGATTTAAGCTTATCGTATCGTTCCCTAAACCTTCCGAAGTGCGCTGCATATTGTCACCTTGGTTACATCACCTGGGTTTCGCTTTGGTATATGGTTCTCTGGCTCTGAAGACATGGAGGTAAGAAGCTTGTTGTAGGCCCTCAGTTAGTAAAGGGGAGGAAAATTGTAAACGGAGTGTAATGGTGACAGGGCGAAAATGAAGGAGGTCTAGGTTGGGTCGCGTAATGAACGCGACTCGATCCAAACCTCCGTAGTCTTTCACTCCTCTGCTACTATCACATTAAGTTTTATTTGCTAAACGCCTGAGAGGCTGAGAGGCTGAGAGGCAAGTTTAAAAAGGTCAGCTTAGTAAACGATCACTGTAAAAATGATACTTTTCACGAACCAACCATCTTAAATTCCCTGACGATCATCCGCTCATCTAACCCTGTTACCCCAGTTCAGGTTTTCGGACCTTCAATAATAGACGTGAAACAGCCCGCCCGTCAGAACTACCACTGTAAAAAAACAAACAAACAAACAAAACACTCATACTAGCAGTTGATCGATTGTCACAGTGGTAATTCACTCCAGGAAGTTCAAGTTTTCCTCGAGATGCAACTACTCTTGTCCTTGAAGGGGGAATTATTATGATTACGATTGGTAATCTTAAGCTTAAAGGATTAATGATTCTTATTCAATAGTAACCATGCATTTCCCTTCCTTCTTTCTTTCGTTTTTCCACCACTCCAGAGTGGTGTTAATTTTCCGCGTGCGCTCCGCTCGTAAGTTGGCTATAACAGACAGTGTGTTGCTGAGGAGATTGGCAGTTATTGTATTGCTGTATACAAGTTACTTGACCGTTTGGATGGTGATACAGCCACCTTCCATCGAATCAAGTATTACCGCTGATAAACTCAAATACGACAGATGCTCGACAAGCTCGTTTAGTCACATGATCTTAGCAGGTAAACAAAACATCCTAAATCACGTAAGTGCCTATCAGTGCTACTCATTGTGGCCGGATACCTAAATACATGGATGTCTTAAATGAAGCAAAATCAATCTGTGTCCAGGGAAGATGAGAAATCTTTAGGGTATCCTTCTCCCTAAGAAACGTGTTTACCGCGTAATAAGCGCGCTGGACCCTGGGTAGGAAATCCCTGGTTCGAGCAAAGCCTGGTCCATGCATTATTTTTTTCGGTAAGTACCCTTATTCTCATGGTGCCATAAAGCATTTCTCCACTCAGGACTTGCGACAAGATGATTGGGACGAATGCGATGCGATGAATTAGCATTCTATTGAAAAAGAGTCATGATACTTCGATGGACTGACTATCAGAGACCGTGGTACACAAGCTATGTTATAGCATACTTCAGAAGATCCATAAATAATTCCTGGAAATTTTAAAGCTTTCCCTAGTACACAAAGAATTAGTCAAAATTTGCATGTTTTTACACTTCTCTACTTCTGATAATGTTTTATTGAGTATATTTGTCATAAGTACGATCTGGTAAAGCACTTTTTCCTGGAACAATTCCAATAGAGCAAGTTCCGTTACAACAATTTTTGATTATTTCTTTCTTTCCCTCAGCTGACTTCGTAGTCCTTGCTTGGGGAATGTGGCTCAGTTTCAAAGTGAGAAAAGTACCACAAGTTTACAATGAAAGTAAATTCATCGGCTATGCCATATACAACGCCACGTTTATAATCTGCTTCATCAACGTGTTGAGGTAACGCAAAATCATTCTCAGGCTCCCGAGTTTCCAACCTCCTTGGTCTTTTTTCCTCGAACAAAATAGCCCAGAATCCGGCATTTTTGTGATATTAGGCTTGGGCAGTCATACAAACAATGAGTGCTTAACCCTTTGACTCTTATTAACATCTAATTTCTTCTTACAACATCACCCCTGAATCAAACATTAAGGACACGAGAATAAAGGAATTGATCACCTGCGAAAGATGCTCATGATTTTACAACAAATTCTCCTTGACTGCACCCCAGGAAATGGGTAACCGGTCGTTTCGCCTACGGGTCGTTTCGCCTACCGTCTGTTCGCCAACGTCTAGAGTCGGTTCGCCTACCTCCAATATGTCAGTTCGCCCACGATTCATATGTCAAAGCTTAAAAACTGAATTGTTTAAACGTTCTTGTTGAACCTCGCAGAAAACTGAGTATTAAGATGAAATAAACCCCCGTTCACGGTCTTTGTGTTTACTTGTGACTCGAGCGGCCTATGCTAAAGGAAGTGGGACTCTATGAATTAATGTTTTGGCTGTTAGTTCGTGCGCTTTCATGCAATCCGTAAACTTAGTTACATAGATGAAAAAATGTATATATAACAGGTAAGGCGTTATTTGTGCAGACTTGTGACTTAAGCGGCCCATACTAAAGAAGGTCAGACTTTTCATTAACATATCATTCAAAAGGACAAGTTACTTAAGAAATTAGTTTGTTCCCACTTTACTTCCTGGTTCAATGTTTATATCGATGTTGCGATTTGTTCTATCATGAAATTTATAAATTAGTCTTTTGTTAGTTCGTGCGCTTTCACGCGATCCGCAAACTTAGCTGGATGAAAAAAAATATATAATATAGTTAAGGCGTTATTTGTGTAGACTTGTGACTTGAGGTGAGACTTTCACTAACATATCGTTCAAAAGGACATGCTAGCTCATTTAACAGAGGATTATTATCGAAACATCAACACGGCAATCAACGGTGTCATCAAAGCTATAATCATCGATCTGATTTACTACAACTTGATTCTTTCAATGTAAACTTGATAGCATAGTATAGAAACATCATTTCTTTATCACTTCCCTCTATTAGGTAATGAAGAAAGTAATGCACCTGCTGCCAATTCAACATCAATTTTTGTTTCAGTTGAATCAACTGTTTTATACAATGATTGTTATACAACGGAGTTTAAGACGTAGGCAAACTGAGATATTGGACTTAGGCGAATCGACTCAAGACGTAGGCGAACAGACGGTAGGCGAAACGATCCGTAGGCGAAACGACCCGAAAGGCGAAAAGACCGTTATTTAGGAAACGTATAGAGAACAGCATGGAGAATCCATGAACTTTAATATAGCATGGAGAATATGGATACTGATTTTAGAGTACAGTGTGAAGGGTTAAGGAGCTAAGTTGTTGAAACACGAGGGAATAAATAGTATATAGTGCTCATAAACCGTCTTAGCACTAGACAATGGAAAAGAAAGCACCCAGTCTCTCAACCTCTCATCCAGACCTTATTCGCTCAGCTTTAACAGTGTTGTACGACATGTTATTAGTTCCCTCTCCAATGGAAATGCAATGCCTAAAGCTAACAACTGATTCCACGGGTCTTCTCGTCCGCGAGCGAACATTTTAGAATCAGCGAAGTCTGTCTCTTTCCTTTTTTTTAGTCATTTTTCATACGCTACTTTTAATTATAGTTCAAGCTGTTCAATAATCGAGTGAGCTTTTTCAATATCATGCAAATGTAGCTTCATAAACAAACTCTCCAAGTGGATGCAATTTCGCGTCGTGACCGAAAATGGCTCAAATCTAACTTCTCGATTCAGATCAGAATCAGCCTCCTTAATACCAATCAAAAAGTTCGTTTCAGAATAGAAGGCACCGCCCTCTCCCACTTCCCTTTTCTAATGAACGTTCCCCTCCCGAGTTTCCTGGCAGCAGAATCTTATATTTATCTCTTTTAGTGTTGTGCTAAGTAGCGGCTCATCTCCTGACGTGATGTACGCCATGGACTTTATAAACATCAACATTAGTGCCTCTGTCACGCTGATGCTTTTGTTTTTCCACAAGGTACGACTAAATGGGTTGATTGCCGTATTACCTTACAGCAACAACTAGTTCATTAAGAAAGTGTTGACGCTATAGAAACACAATCTTTTTATGGTTAAAAGGATACGATAAAAAGATGATAAGACCTCTCTATATATGTGAAAATGATGTAACATCACTAGACCTCTGTTAATCTCCTTCGCAGCCTTTATTTGGTCTCGTCACGCAACACCCTCTCTCAACCGAGAGAGAGAGAGAGAGAGAGAGCAAGAGGGTACTGCGCGACAAGACCAAACAATGGCTGCGAAGGAGACTAAAATTTTGCAGGCCTCCATTTATCACTGTCACACAAGAGTAAGGCACACATGTCACTGGAGGACTGTAGGCGTGACCATCAAAGTAATGTAATCTTCTCTATCCCGAAACACGGAGAGCTGCGAGAACGCAATGTTTTTTTATATCTTACATGTAACATGAAGACGTCCATATATAAACATTAGCCTCTAATTAGCGCGAAAACATGTACAGATATTTGTCCGCGATGCGAACAGCGTAAAATCAGAAAACTGTTATGGACTTAAGTTTTCATGAAAATTGAGGAATTTTCTTGGATATCACCCAGTTTTAGCTGAGGAATATATGTCATATGCTGTGTTTAGACCAATCGCGCGTAAGCAAAAATATTTGATGGATCATAAGTTCTAATGATTTTATCTATAATATTCTTTGCAGATTTTCTTAGCTTTGGCCTTGAGAAGTAACAGCCACCGCACCTCTCCTCAGGAGAATAAGTTATCAGTTCGTTCCAGAGGGGAGACATTTGCTAAGGAACTTGACACAACTATACTCGGTGGAGAAAATGACGAACTTAAGGTTGGCGTCGCTTGATAAGTCAGTTATTTGATCACAAGCAACTCATTGCGCGGCTAAATTCTAAAATACCTCGGCCTCGGGGGACTTGGAGATATCACAATTGTCTTCACGGGCTTGTATCTGGTATATCTTTAGTCAGTGACACTTAACTTCGGTGCTGCAGAGCTCGAAGCCTTACTTTTCCATCCTTTATTTCTCCCTCTCCCTTACTTTTTTCTATTTTTCTTTGTATGTCTCTCATTCCGGCTTTCTTCTTTATTTCTTTCTTTCTTACTTTGTCTATTGGTTCATTTATTTATTTATTTATTTATTCATTTTTGATATTGTTTTGCTTGCTAGCTTGTCTTCTTGACTTGCGTCACGGACCTCGCCGAAAAGGAGGCGCTGCTCGTAGTCGAATAAGTTTTGTAATATCTTGTCTAGTATGAATTTTTACAGTTAGTCCATAAAGATTGGCCGTGATCATTATTTGCTGGCATTTACCTCCATTTGGCAAAGCTTGCACTTTTGTCGCACAAACACTCCTACACTTACAACTGATAATTAACCATTTTCTTTTGCTTTTCCTCAGCGGGAAGTACGAAGACTTGCTTCGAAAGTTGCACTTCTTCAATCTCAGTTGATGACCGAGCGAAACAGACACGTAACGAAGATTGGGTCTAGCTAAAAGGCTAAGTGTCAGACTTGCAGCCAATTTGTCGTGAATGAGTGACTTCCGAGTTCTTAAGTTTAATAGAATTAAGATTTCATAGCTCTCTTTAAAAATCATCAAAACATTGACGGTCATAATCTCTTCCTGTACAGAATTGGATTCTCTCAGTTTGTTCATGAACTACTATAGTTTGTAAACCTGTGCAGCAGTAAATGCTGTTTGAAGTGCATTCATTTTGTTTTATTTGCTAATCTTTTGACTCGTGAAGAACAGAAACCTACCGCTGCCACTGCGCATTTCCTGCCATTCTTTAGCCCAGGGCCACTCGTTTCACTTACCGTTACGAGTTTCTTTAACCACGTGACCAAGAAGAACGAGGACTCTGAGAAATGAGCATCTTCAGCATTGAAGATATTCTTAAACCGAATCTATAAAATTTTTCGATCTTTTCTTGATCTTTGTTTTGATTCCATCTTATTTTATTAGATCTCATTTCTGTTTGCTGTCTCCTTCAAAAATTTAAGGCAGTTTTTGTCGGCGTAAACTAATAATTAATCATTAATTATAAGTAATATTATTTTGTAATGAAACTAATCAGCGGTGCAATGTTAAACCAAGCTTTTCAATAAGAAAAATAAAAATATTACTCAATTAATCTGTTAATTTTTTTCGCCTACTTCCATTATAATTTTTACTATTTCCATTTTGCATGTTATTCTACACCACTAGAAACATTTTAACAGCCAACCGTGAAAAACAGAATGTTACTTTATCGGTGAGATATGTGATAGCCATTAGTTAATCAATAGTACATACGAGGAAATAACATTTATTCTTAGCATATAAGTGACGCATAATTTTAGAAACCATAGGTGTGGTGGGATTTTTTTTTTTGGAGCATCGTCCGTGACTAACCTTACCGGTAGGGCAAGTAGTAAATTCGTTTGTCGTTTCAATTAGGTGATTGACGGAAATAACTCTGTAAACAGCCTACGACCAACGTCAATCGCTGTTGTTTAACAGTCCGCCCAAACAGAGGAAATAACTCCTCCTAAATATGGCATTCATCCCAAGAGTTTCAGCAGTTATAATTACTACAAAGCCTTAAAAATAAATCAATGGGGTCGAGTTGTGAAAAAATCCGTACATTAATCGACAAAAGAATCGTTACTGAATGCCACATTATGATTGCAAAACTGAAGCAAAATCCTTACGTTGAGTATACTCATTGTCAGCTTGGAATTTCCAAAACGAAGCAGACATGGATATGTAAAATTTTGTTGATGCTGAAAATCATTCACAGGTCGTTATCAACAGCTGTTCTTCGAACATTTTGTCAATTAGTATGTGATGTTGTAAATGACAGCATTTTAATTATGCACAAAGAAACAACAAACACAGAAGGAAACTTTGAATCAAGGATAAAATAGCAGTGAAGCATAATGCATTCTCGGATCGGAAAATATCAATGGATCTTTCTCAACCAATAAATTTTCTTTCTATGCTGTCTTTTTCACTTTTGGATCTATAGAGAAACCAAGCAAGACTAAGAAAAAATAATTAAAGGGGTAAGTTTCTAATGAAACGATGAGGGGTATTGTGGGAGGATTTGGTTTTATCAACTGAGTTGATAGCGTAAATCGGCCATCAAAAAGAGACTCTAAAACTGACGTTTCGAGCTTTAGCCGCCCTTCGTTGGAGCGAATGCGAAGGGCAAAAGCTCTAAAACCTCTACGGAGGCCAATTTACATTGTAGACTCAGTTAATAAAACGAGATTACTTAGAAAAAGAGACCCTACTTAATGAAGATATGCAAACTTTTCCAGAAAGTTCGACGGCTTCACAGCTGGCATCGTTGCTCTGTTGGCAGGGCGTATAAACATCCTGCCGGGGATCCCTTAAGAATATCTAGACGAATCAGATTCTTGTGCTAACAAGAACACGTTTTTACACAAACTCTAAACCCTTGGGTGTTGAAGGACAGAAAATTGTATCAAAAGGATCAAGGAATCAGCTCGCTTACCATGAATGCGTTAGTGTTTGTCTCCTCGGCTTTTTTCACTTTTTTCACGCATCAAATTTTTGATCAAAACTTTGCAAACGCTTGGGTGTTGAAGGATGAAGAAGAACGAAAATTTAACTTTTGCACTTTTCAGTGATAATTTATTTCACTTTCTTGATGTTCCCAAAATCGCGGAAACCTTTGTGCAAACCACAAAACAGTGTCTGCTGCAATGCATCAAGAACCATCTGTCTTTCCACAAATGTTGCAGCGGTTCCTCAGCCAAACGGACATGTATCGTGTGAGTTACTTTCCATCGACAAGTACAATGCATCTGAAAATTTCGTAAGAAGTTTTACTTCTCATCACTACAGCATAATGGTGAGTTTGAAGGGCAATAATCGTTTTTTAGCACTTGGCATAGGAAGACGTGATCGTGAAATGAGGAAATGAATGTCATTTTCATTCTTTCACTGAATCCAAAGTGGTGTATGAGCGCGGTTTCTGGATGACGAATCTTCAATTTGCTTGAAAGCTTTCGTAATGCTTGGCTTAGATCCAATAGTGAAAGCTATACTTGTAGAAAAGTAACATTACAACCAACCGGTAAAACGTTTCGACCCCAGTTCTTTCTGTTAGGTTACGTGACTTTTAAAATGCTTAAAGTTTATTTAATGTTAAATTAGTGTGACTAACTATTTGAACTATATTTTGATCTGTTTTCTTTCAGCGTGACTTCTACAATGATTATCATTTAGACAGTTTGACTTACGAATACTTACAATTTTACCTTGAACATAATTTGACCTCCATGACAAAATTCACTTCAGGGGGTCTCGCTGTCCCTTAATGAGGGCTTACGTTTTTAAAAAAATTACGTGTATGTGTAGAAATTGTTCCTAAGAGGCAATCTGCCATCCAAAAAACTAAGCAAAAGTAATTTTTCACAATTTTCTAATTGTGAATCGAAAGATAATAACAAATCAATTATCACTGCCTTATTTTGTATCTTAACATTGACTGGTGTACCCTGCACCTGCGATCCGAAAAATATAAGTTTGAGGCAACGGCAAAGATAGGGTTTGCTTGTTTTTTTTTTGTTTTTTTTTCTAATTTCCAGAGTCCTTGTGAAAGTTCCCCCTCCCAGAACGGTGGCTCATGCCAAGCTATATACGAAACATACCACTACAGATGCAAGTGCAAACAAGACTACTTTGGAACAAACTGTGAAAGGCGTAAGTAATTTTCAGCCTGTTAAAATCATTTGTAGAGTCGATTATTTTGCAATTTTTTCCAATTTGAATCGCTTTCTGTTTTTCTCGTAGAGAAAGCATTGTCTTGTAAGGAGCGGTTTTACCAAGGGTGAATGCATTTGGCGAATATTGCCCAGGTGCATAAAGTGATTTTTTTTTTTTGCGTCATTCTCCCAACCAATCCGAAATATAAAAAAATAAGACTCACGATCGCCCACTGTTAGGGCCGGCCATGTGCCTTTTCTTTCAGTTTCTCTAGCTTTGGTTTTTCCTCAATTTAGGAAAAAAAAAGAGGAAAAATGTACCATTTCATAAAACCATAGCTTTGCAAAGCGTTTTCTTCCTACCGGGAGCCGTTCCCTATTTTTTTTTATTTTCGAAGCGGTGATCTGGCTTAAAGACAAACACAGTTTAAGAGTTTAATTGCAGAGAAAAAAAGGAAAATGTGCTGATATATTTCTATACTAGTTATCATGGTTTTAGTCTCTTTATGTCAAAGATATTTCGCGTATATTAGCAAACAAATAATTGTTTAAAGATGTCTTTCGTCTTGTCCACGAGGAATCGAACCGCGTAATGTTTGTAGACAGAAAATAAGAGAGATGGTAAGTTTTGGTAAGCATCGATATTCCCGGCGGATGCACAGGGTTCGACTATCAGCAAATTAAACCAAGCTGCCGACTTTCTGGAATACGCCCTTGACTCAGGTCTGTCTTGGAATGAAAGTCGAGGACGAAGATAGGTTTATCACAATCAATCTGACGGCCAGTTCGCTGCATTCGATATTTTCCACTGATCAGTACTTGCCAACATCACTGGGTCGAAATGTTTGGAAAAAGTTAGTGGGTCCTCAGGCTTCACTGCAGCATTTGTGCAACAAAGAGGGTTTTAACGTGTTGTGTTCAGGTGCCATTAAAATGAGAATCGGTATTATTATGGATGACGTGCCGATGGTCTCTCCGTTTACTTGCGTAGGCTGTGACTCGGCTATTACGTTTGGAGGCGATGATTTTCAAGTGCGTGGGAATAATGGCTATAAGGATATCTCTGCCATGGGGTATATTCTGATACAATAAAAAATCCCGCTGTATGTGAAACCAAGAGGCACCTTTGTGTCATATCAATATATTTATAGGCATCTCTGTGAGCATCATTTGTTTGTAAGTGGACAGCTTGAATGCAACACAAAGCTACGCAATTTTCCGGTCGTGAATTCTAGTAAACAACAATTCGATTCAAGCAGGTTAAATCTACCACACGGATCTCGTAAATGCAACAAATTTGTAAGTTTTTCGGTTCGTTTTTCGAACGATTGATACTATTATATTTATACAGTGTTGATATTTCCTAAAAGAATTTTGTTCAATAGAAGATTTTAATTTAATTTGATCTAATTAAATTTAATTTTAAAACCGTTCAATTTCAGAATTTTTATGATTTTCAACACAAATCTACGCAATTTTCTAGCCGTTAGTTCTAGTAAACAATGATTCAAGCATGCTGAGTCTATTACATGGTCTCGTACATGCAAGAAATTCGTTCGTTATTCGCTTCTTAGCAGAAAATTTACAATTTTCTTAATAAAGATTTGGTCACGAAATATATCTTTGTCGTTTTTGCCTCGTCATTTATTGATAGTTTTCGGGTATAACACGATTACCCGGCAGACCCGACCCAATTATAATAAACCCTCTTTTTCGTGCACAACTTGTGTCTGCATGCTCTGCTATGAAAGAATTAGCTCACGCTTTAGCTGTGCGTCTATCGGCTGCGCCTGGAGTAACTCTTATGCTTCTCTCATTACTGGAACGACTCTTGCTCAATTTACTCCTTGCTTAAAATCGTGGTATTAGGCGGGAGACCTTATTACTACTGCTGAAAAAATTGCATCGTAGAAATCAATATCATATTGTCGGAATTAGAATTGCATGAGAATTTCCTGTTCATATGAGGCTGTTTTGTCAGCTCACAATTATAATTTGTTCGTTTCCTCTTCCGCTTGCATAACGTGCATGGTATTTTCCTTTTTGATATTACTTTTCCTCTTTTAGTGAGCAGCTGCTGTGATGCCACACGAGCGAAGGGTCCAGGTAATAAAAAACGAATTTACCTTCATCACCAGTCTAGGAGAACTTTGTGAGTGTTCGTCTTTTTGCGTGAATAGAAGAATCGATGAAGTTGTGGCAAGTGTGTTTCGTGTTTGCAGCATTATCGATACATTCTTGGGATAGCATAACATATGTAAATGCAACTGGAAAGAACCTTAGAGGGAATCTTCTCGAGAGAGAGCTGCAATATGTGGCCCAAATTCACCATAAACTAAAAGACACTTCTGGATGTAACGATGTTGCAGTGCTCAACATGTCTTTTGATAGCGAGAGGTGGAAAAACGAAGCTCTTATGGCAGTCAACGTCGCCAACCTCCTGACTTCTCTCTGGTCTGTGAATTCGTCCGCTATTGCCGAATCTATTGTTGAGAATGACATTTTGCTGTATCAAATGGTTCGCTACATCGTCCGTTTCTCACCATCTGTTTTCGGATCAGTTGTATGTTTCGAGCCAAACTTGTACAAGGACTACGGAAGGTTTTGTCCTTACGCGTTCAAGGACAAGAAATTGAACGGAAGCATTCATGTTACAGATCTTGCGCGAACGGCAGATTACGATTACTCTTCGAGCCCAAACGCTATTTGGTGGACTGGAATCAGACGGAAAACCAGAAACAAGACGTCAACAGATTGGATGAAAGAGACCGATTTTTATTCAGTAGGAAGCGCGAATGGAACTGTCGAGAATGAAACCTCCGACCGATTACTTGTGACATACGAAGATGGTTTGTGGACTAGGCCGTATTTCGATTGTTTTGGTGGCAAAGTGTGGATGATAACCTATCTTGCTCCAGTTTTAAACGAAACCAGCGAATTTTTGTAAGTTTTGGTTTTTGTTGAATAATTTTGCCTCCATCTCCTATTAACCTCATCATCGTTGTTCAATTGTTTTCTTAATTCTTGGCCAGGTGCATTGGCTGGGTCTCATGGTATAAGATGAGCGCGCTATCATTTGAGTACACTATCCTAAAGAGCAGTTTTCTGTGAAACGATAACAAAGTATTGTTAAAAAGTAAATTAACCGAATCTAAGAATAACAATCGATACTCGTCCAGGTGAGAATAGTCTTGTAAAGAACTCTTGACGATGGCAACTAGCCATATTTTCCGTCTGAATGAAACTTAAAACAGCGTGTTTTCTCGCAAAAAAACTAAATCGCTGCTTTTTGTGACATAGAGTTAGTTGGCAGAGACTGACGTTTTTTTCGACAGGTTGTCGCGGCATATGTCACTATTACTGACCACAGTACAAAACTATTATTTCGCAATCATTTTCTCAAATAAAGAGCCTATCGTATTAACTTTTATGTCAAGGCTTTTCCGGCCGGTTTCAATTATTCAACCTTTGCATTATTTTGTTGAGTTTTTGACCGTGAGAAAAGAGCAAATTTCTAATTTTCCATGAATTGTTTAGGCAGAGACTTCGCCGGGGTCGCAAAACGTTTTTTCTAGCGTAACGATTTCACGTCATACAGAAGTCTGAAAGAAAAATATGCGGATATCAAGGGAAAAGTCGAAAATTTATGATACAAATAGCCTGAATGGAAGCATATTGTGAGCACAAAACAACTGTCACATCTGCTCCAGATAGCCCTGTTGTTTTTAGAAATCGGTCGTTTTTAGGTGACCAATCAATATAGAACCGGTTGAAAAAACCGCAAACAAACCAGCTAGTTAAATAAAAAATTAATGAAGAAGAATGGGGTGGAAAACAAGCTGTTTGCTATATCGCACTTTCTTTTTCTCGGACGGTTATTGTTTGCTTCATTATATTGCATGCAAATATTTTAAAGATTTGAGTTGTAGTTAATGAAAACTGCAACATTTTTATCAGGCTTAATGAAACTGAGCGGCCTAATGGTGTTTTCGCCGTGGGAGTTTTAGCTGTAGTAATTACGCAGTCACTATTCATATGCAATTTTTGTGAGAAAACTTAGTACATAGGCAGCTTACAGGAAAGTGTGGTCTAATCAACTGAGTTGATAATGTAAATTGCCGTTGTGAAGAGTTTCCAAAGCTTATCTTTCGAGCGTTAGCCCTTTGTCAGAACGAAAGACTGAGGACTATCGTTTGAAAAGTTAGCTTTAAAAACTCTTAACGGTGGCCAATTTATATCAACAAGGCAGTTAACAAACCAAATTATCTTGAATTTTAATTGCGTGAAAAAATTAAGTATGAAACTAATTTCATTCAAATTAGTCATTTTTGCCGTCCGAAGTTGACTACTAAAGGGCCAACAGAATGGAAGCAAAATGCCGAGCAATATTTTTGCGAAACAAATCGTGTTTCCCGCGTACGAGACTAATGTTTCAACATCTTTCTTTATACCAGCGAACGAGCTTAAGATTCAACACCTTTTTATTTTGCATCTGTTTCTGAACAGCTCCAAAACTGCTTGTATTGGCTCTATACAGGACATTTGACGCATATGAGTATGGTCAGTATGTTACCGGCTCAGTAGCAATCTCGTGCAAGAGCTTCCGTTACCCAATACAGCGGTCAAGGGTCAGGCATGCGCAAGGGGATCGATTTTGGTCGGCTGTATGGCAATTTCCCGCGTAAAATTTCAGGGAAAACATGAAAAATAACCGCTCTCTTGCAAAACATGCACAAATATTCAAATGTTTGCAGAAATCTGCAGAGGGAGATAAAAAGTATGGGAAAAGAAAAACTGGGAGTTCAGAACACTAAAAATAATTGATTACGAGTATCCAAATACTCTGGAAGCGAGATTGGTTCACAAACTTTGAAGAGTTTTAAGAGCATTCGACGGCGGGATCAGAATTAGCGGAAGTTCAAAGTTTCACAAAGGATTCAGACCTTTTTGGTCTTAAAAGCGTGAAAATTGTTAACAATTGATCTTTCTTAAGATTAAGGGTTGCTGAGAAGGTGGGAACAGCTTCACGTTCTGCAGTCCTGGAAATAAGACTTGGCTGAACATTTTTTGTTGTTGTTGTTTTTTTTTTTGCTTCTTCAGAGGTACAGTAAGCGTGGATATTTCTCTTGAGGATGTAGATATCGATCAGTGCGATGCCCCAGACTCCGCTGAACAGCAGAGCTCAGAAGAGACTGGTGACCAAGCCAAACCAATCCACTTAAGCACATTCATGGGAACTCACAGGTGCAAAAAGAGCACAAAGGCAAGTTATACCGACTAAGAAACATCACATTCATGCAGATTTAATTCCATAACAAACTTAAAGGAAACCATCCCTATCCCCTCTCCGTAACACCCTTTAATCCGGAATAGCTATCTTTTTGCAGTGTGTACCAGTCCCTTTCCAAGGATTCAAACGCGGCACCTATCGCTGTACTTGCAAACGAGGCTACTATTTTCCAGACCCCACAGCAACTCGGAAATACTTTCCCGGGCAGGTCCTGGAGAAAGAATACGACAAATTGCTGAGAGGCGAATCGAACCTTTATGAGCACCACTTTGAGTGCCTTGCTTGTAGTGAGGGCTGTGAGGAATGTGTGGATGGCAGCGCATGCGTGTATGATGTGTATACAAAGCTGAGATATTCTCTCCTTGTAATTAACTGCCTCTTTGTCGTCATTTCGCTAGTCTTCGCAGCGTTGGTGTTCAAACTTTGGCAGAATAAGGTAAAGAAAGGGCAAGACCAGAACAGTTTGGGTTCGTAATGCTCGTCACTGAAGTACTGGTTTCCAGGCCTCTGACTCTGACCCTTTTCTTTTTTTTTGCACAGCAAGTTACGTTATGCATCCCTTTTTACTATGTTTTAGAGGAGAGCACATCTTTAAATAAAATACCACAATTATAAAACTCCACACCGTGTTACTGTCCCAAAACCTAAAAGTCATACACCCGGCATTGTCCATGGGAAATGTTCAAAAGTTAATGAAAGCTGCTGTGTTTGATCGAGTAAGTACGGAAACCAGATACTTGACAGTTGTTTCTTAGAATAAGATTAGTCTCCCGGTTGTACTTGCTCTGGGCTAAGATCAAATGTCTCTGACCAAATCTTGACAGAAATTGTGCATTTCTATTATGATGTATGAAATGAATGAGTTCGTGGGCAGCTTTCTTTTCAGTGACATTTTCTTTCCGTCTGTTAGATATTCAAAGCTTCAAGTCCACGTTTTCTTGAAGTCATTATCTGCGGAGCAATAATGATGTATGTAAAGGTACGTGATTTGACTTCATCAATCAGTTATTTACTGCACAACTAATTGTAATGAATGAATATCTCTGTGATGAGTAGACTTTTAATGAGTCAATTTTTTACCCGTAGTTTTTGGTCTTTTTGAGAGCCACGGTATAATGAAAGATAAAATATAACTTAGACGATGGTTAACAATTATTCACAGAAATGGAGGTGAATACCGGTGAATATTTACTGAGCCGCGACAGAAACCGAAAAATAGTTTGGTTTTGTCAATATACCGAAAAATGGTCAGAAATTAAACTCTTGACGCGAGATTTTGTCTCTTCGGCTGCTCAGAGGTGAATAGTACTTGCTAATCTCTTCCGAACTAACCAATCAGCGCGCGCGAAAAGCACTATTTACCTGCGTTGTATATATGAATTGTTGATAATGGTTACCTAGCGTACACGAGTGGGACAATTCGATCGCGAAGGCCCCTCAAAAATAAATAAGCTACCTGGAAAAGCATCGGACTGCTGAGCGGGAGGTCAAGAGTTGCGCGATGACTTTGTTAGTTTGTGATTAAACCACGTTGGGAAAAAATTTTTCCTCTTAGAAGACATTAAACACAGCTTAAAACAAATCTGAATTTTCTACACTCGATCCACTTGGCCGTTTGTCACGTCGGCTCCCGTAAATCCTCACCACACAACGTTAGGAAAATAATCTAAAGGTAAGACCCATCATCCCAGTTCAGCTGTTGATGCATGTCCCTTTCATGATTTAAGCTTATCGTATCGTTCCCTAAACCTTCCGAAGTGCGCTGCATATTGTCACCTTGGTTACATCACCTGGGTTTCGCTTTGGTATATGGTTCTCTGGCTCTGAAGACATGGAGGTAAGAAGCCTGTTGTAGACCCTCAGTTAGTAAAGGGGAGGAAAATTGTAAACGGAGTGTAATGGTGACAGGGCGAAAATGAGGGAGGTCTGGGTCGGGTAGCGTAATGAACGCGACTCGATCCAAACCCCCGTAGTCTTTCACTCCTCAGTTCAGGTTTTCGGACCTTCAATAATAGACGTGAAACAGCCCGCCGGTCAGAACTACCACTATAAAAAAAACAAACAAACAAAACACTCATACTAGCAGTTGATCGATCGTCACAGTGGTAATTCACTCCAGGAAGTTCAAGTTTTCCTCGAGATGCAACCAATCTTGTCCTTGTAGGGGGGAATTATTATGATTACGATTGGTAATCTTAAGCTTAAAGGATCAATGATTCTTATTCAATAGTAACCATGCATTTCCCTTCCTTTTTCTTTCGTTTTTCCTCCACTCCAGAGTGGTGTTAATTTTCCGCGTGCGCTCCGCTCGTAAGTTGGCTATAAAAGACAGTGTGTTGCTAAGGAGATTGGCAGTTATTGTATTGCTGTATACAAGTTTCTTGACCGTTTGGATGGTGATACAGCCGCCTTCCATCGAGTCAAGTATTACCGCTGATAAACTCAAATACGACAGATGCTCGACAAGCTCGTTTAGTCACATGATCTTGGCAGGTAAACAAAACATCTTACACCAGTAAGTGCCTATCAGTGCTACTCATTGTGGCCGGATACCTAAATACATGGATGTCTTAAATGAAGCAAAATCAATCTGTGTCCAGGGAAGATGAGAAATCTTTAGGGTATCTCTCTCCCTAAGAAATGTGTTTACCGCGTAATAAGCGCGCTGGACTCTGGGTAGGAAATCCCTGATTCGAGCAAAGCCTGGTCCCTGCATTATTTTTTTCGGTAAGTACCCTTATTTTCATGGTGCCATAAAGCATTTCTCCACTCAGGACTTGCGACAAGATGATTGGGATGAATGCGATGCGATGAATTAGCATTCTATTGAAAAAGAGTCATGATACTTCGATGGACTGACTATCAGAGACCGTGGTACACAAGCTATGTTATAGCATACTTCAGAAGATCCATAAATAATTCCTGGAAATTTTAAAGCTTTCCCTAGTACACAAAGAACTAGTCAAAATTTGCATGTTTTTACACTTCTCTACTTCTGATAATGTTTTATTGAGTATATTTGTCATAAGTACGATCTGGTAAAGCACTTTTTCCTGGAACAATTCCAATAGAGCAAGTTCCGTTACAACAATTTTTGATTATTTCTTTCTTTCCCTCAGCTGACTTCGTAGTCCTTGCTTGGGGAATGTGGCTCAGTTTCAAAGTGAGAAAAGTACCACAAGTTTACAATGAAAGTAAATTCATCGGCTATGCCATATACAACGCCACGTTTATAATCTGCTTCATCAACGTGTTGAGGTAACGCAAAATCATTCTCAGGCTCCTGAGTTTCCAACCTCATTGGTCTTTTTTCCTCGAACAAAATAGCCCAGAATCTGGCATTTTTGTGATATTAGGCTTGGGCAGTCATACAAACAATGAGTGCTTAACCCTTTGACTCCTAAATGTTATTAACATCTTATTTCTTCTTACAACATCACCCCTGAATCAAACATTAAGGACATGAGAATAAAGGATTTGATCACCTGCGAAAGATGCTCATGATTTTACAACAAATTCTTCTTGACTGCACCCTAGGAAATGGGTAACCGGTCGTTTCGCCTACCGGTCGTTTCGCCTACCGTCTGTTCGCCAACGTCTAGAGTCGGTTCGCCTACCTCCAATATGTCAGTTCGCCTACGATTCATATGTCAAAGCTTAAAAACTGAATTGTTTAAAAGTTTTCGTTGAACCTCCTAGAAAACTGAGTATTAAGATGAAATAAACCCCCGTTCACGGTCTTTGTGTTTACTTGTGACTCGAGCGGCCTATGCTAAAGGAAGTGGGACTCTATGAATTAATGTTTTGGCTGTTAGTTCGTGCGCTTTCATGCAATCCGTAAACTTAGTTACATAGATGAAAAAATGTATATATAACAGATAAGGCGTTATTTGTGCAGACTTGTGACTTAAGTGGCCCATACTAAAGAAGGTCAGACTTTTCATTAACATATCATTCAAAAGGACAAGGTACTTAAGAAATTAATCTGTTCCCACTTTACTTCCTGGTTCAATGTTTATATTGATGTTGCGATTTGTTCTATCATGAACTTTGTAAATTAGTGTTTTGTTAGTTCGTGCGCTTTCACGCGATCCGCAAACTTAGCTGGATGAAAAAAAATATATAATATAGTTAAGGCGTTATTTGTGTAGACTTGTGACTTGAGGTGAGACTTTCACTAACATATCGTTCAAAAGGACATGCTAGCTCATTTAACAGAGGATTATTATCGAAACATCAACACGGCAATCAACGGGGTCATCAAAGCTATAATCATCGATCCGATTTATTACAACTTGATTCTTTCAATGTAAACTTGATAGCATAGTATAGAAACATCATTTCTTTATCACTTCCCTCTATTAGGTAATGAAGAAAGTAATGCACCTGCTGCCAATTCAACATCAATTTTTGTTTCAGTTGAATCAACTGTTTTATACAATGATTGTTATACAACGGAGTTTAAGACGTAGGCAAACTGAGATATTGGACTTAGGCGAATCGACTCAAGACGTAGGCGAACAGACGGTAGGCGAAACGATCCGTAGGCGAAACGACCCGAAAGGCGAAAAGACCGTTATTTAGGAAACGTATAGAGAACAGCATGGAGAATCCATGAACTTTAATATAGCATGGAGAATATGGATACTGATTTTAGAGTACAGTGTGAAGGGTTAAGGAGCTAAGTTGTTGAAACACGAGGGAGTAAATAGTATATAGTGCTCATAAACCGTCTTAGCACTAGACAGTGGAAAAGAAAGCACCCAGTCTCTCAAACTCTCATCCAGACCTTATTCGCTCAGCTTTAACAGTGTTGTACGACATGTTATTAGTTCCCTCTCCAATGGAAATGCAATGCCTAAAGCTAACAACTGATTCCACGGGTCTTCTCGTCCGCGAGCAAACATTTTAGAATCAGCGAAGTCTGTCTCTTTCCTTTTTTTTAGTCATTTTTCATACGCTACTTTTAATTACAGTTCAAGCTGTTCAATAATCGAGTGAGCTTTTTCAATATCATGCAAATGTAGCTTCATAAACAAACTCTCCAAGTGGATGCAATTTCGCGTCGTGATCGAAAATGGCTCGAATCTAACTTCTCGATTCAGATCAGAATCAGCCTCTTTAATACCAATCAAAAAGTTCGTTTCAGAATAGAAGGCACCGTCCTCTCCCACTTCCCTTCTCTAATGAACGTTCCCCTCCCAAGTTTCCTGGCAGCAGAATCTCATATTTATCTCTTTTAGTGTTGTGCTAAGTAGCGGCTCATCTCCTGACGTGATGTACGCCATGGACTTTATAAACATCAACATTAGTGCATCTGTCACGCTGATGCTTTTGTTTCCCCACAAGGTACGACTAAATGGGTTGGTTGCCGTATTACCTTACAGCAACACCTAGTTCATTAAGAAAGTGTTGACGCTATAGAAACACAATCTTTTTATGTTTAAAAGGATACGATAAAAAGATGATAAGACCTCTCTCTATATGTGAAAATGATGTAACAGTACTAGACCTCTGCTAATCTCCTTCGCAGCCTTTCTTTGGTCTCGTCACGCAACACCCTCTCTCAACCGAGAGAGAGAGAGACAGACAGACAGATAGACAGAGAGAGAGAGAGAGAGAGAGAGAGAGAGAGAGAGAGAGAGAGAGAAAGAGGGTGCTGCGTGACAAGACCAAACAATGGCTGCGAAGGAGACTAAAATTTTGCAGGCCTCCATTTATCACTGTCACACAAGAGTAAGGCACACATGTCACTAGAGGACTGTAGGCGTGACCATCAAATTAATGTAATCTTCCCTATCCCGAAACACGGAGAGCTGCGAGAACGCAATGTTTTTTTATATCTTACATGTAACACGAAGACGGCCATGTATAAACATTAGCCTCTAATTAGCGCGAAAACATGTACAGATATTTGTCCGTGATGCGAACAGCATAAAATCAGAAAACTGTTATGGACTTAAGTTTTCATGAAAATTGAGGAATTTTCTTGGATATCACCCAGTTTTAGCTGAGGAATATATGTCATATGCTGTGTTTAGACCAATCGCGCGTAAGCAAAAATATTTGATGGATCATAAGTGCTAATGATTTTATCTATAATATTCTTTGCAGATTTTTTTAGCTTTGGCCCTGAGAAGTAACAGCCACCGCACCTCTCCTCAGGAGAATAAGTTATCAGTTCGTTCCAGAGGGGAGACATTTGCTAAGGAACTTGACACAACTATACTCGGTGGAGAAAATGACGAACTTAAGGTTGGCGTCGCTTGATAAGTCAGTTATTTGATCACAAGCAACTCATTGCGTGGCTAAATTCTAAAATACCTCGGCCTCGGGGGACTTGGAGATATCACAATTGTCTTCACGGGCTTGTATCTGGTATATCTTTAGTCAGTGACACTTAACTTCGGTGCTGCAGAGCTCGAAGCCTTACTTTTCCATCCTTTATTTCTCCCTCTCCCTTACTTTTTTCTATTTTTCTCTGTATGTCTCTCATTCCGGCTTTCTTCTTCATTTCTTTCTTTCTTACTTTGTCTATTGGTTCATTTATTTATTTATTCATTTTTGATATTGTTTTGCTTGCTAGCTTGTCTTCTTGACTTGCGTCACAGAACCTCGCCGAAAAGGAGGCGCTGCTCGTAGTCGAATAAGTTTTCTAATATCTTGTCTAGTATGAATTTTTACAGTTAGTCTATAAAGATTGGCCGTGATCATTATTTGCTGGCATTTACCTCCATTTGGCAAAGCTTGCACTTGTCGCACAAACACTCCTACACTTACAACTGATAATTAACCATTTTCTTTTGCTTTTCCTCAGCGGGAAGTACGAAGACTTGCTTCGAAAGTTGCACTTCTTCAATCTCAGTTGATGACCGAGCGAAACAGACACGTAACGAAGATTGGGTCTAGCTAAAAGGCTAAGTGTCAGACTTGCAGCCAATTTGTCGTGAATGAGTGACTTCCGAGTTCTTAAGTTTAATAAAATTAAGATTTCATAGCTCTCTTTAAAAATCATCAAAACATTGACGGTCATAATCTCTTCCTATACGGAATTGGATCCTCTCAGTTTGTTCATGAACTACTATAGTTTGTAAACCTGTGCAGCAGTAAATGCTGTTTGAAGTGCATTCATTTTGTTTTATTTGCTAATCGTTTGACTCGTGAAGAACAGAAACCTACCGCTGCCACTGCGCATTTCCTGCCATTCTTTAGCCCAGGGCCACTCGTTTCACTTACCGTTACGAGTTTCTTTAACCACGTGACCAAGAAGAACGAGGACTCTGAGAAATGAGCATTTTTCAGCATTGAAGATATTCTCAAATCGAATCTATAAAATTTTTCGATCTTTTCTTGATCTTTGTTTTGATTCCATCTCATTTTATTAGATCTCATTACTGTTTGCTGTCTCCTTCAAAAATTTAAGGCAATTTTGGTTGGCGTAAACTGATCATTTATCATTGATTATAAGTAATATTATTTTGTAATGAAACTAAGCACCGGTGCAATGTTAAACCAAGCTTTTCCATAGGAAAAATAAAAATATTACTCAATTAATCTGTTAATTTTTTTCGCCTACTTCCATTATCATTTTTACTATTTCCATTTTACATGTTATTCTACACTACAAGAAACATTTTAACAGCCAACCGTGAAAAACAGAATGTTGCTTTATCGGTGAGATATGTGATAGCCATTAGTTAATCAATAGTACATACGAGGAAATAACAATTATTCTTAGCATATAAGTGACGCATAATTTTAGAAACCTTAGGTGTGGTGGGATTTTTTTTTTTGGAGCATCGTCCGTGACTAACCTTACCGGTAGGGCAAGCAGTAAATTCGTTTGTCGTTTCAATTAGGTGATTGACGGAAATAACTCTGTAAACAGCCTACGACCAACGTCAATCGCTGTTGTTTAACAGTCCGCCCAAACAGAGGAAATAACTCCTCCTAAATATGGCATTCATCCCAAGAGTTTTGAAATCAAAGGAAGTTTTATGGTTCTATGGTTTAATTTTTTATACACCGACAGACTGAATTTCCTAGAATAGCTTATGACAATGTTGTGAAACCTAAACACGTTTTTTTTTTCGTCAAGAACTTCTTTTGTGGCACTCAGTACATATTTCTACCTCTTTCCACAGGCTTGTCAATAAGGAAAAGCTTATTCATTATTTATCGCGTATCATCTTGTTAGTTTTTTTTTTCCCTTTCTTTACGGAAAACAATAAATCACGTTCCCAAGTTATTTAGAGAGTGAAACGTGACCTACTTTGTTTAGAAAAGAAAACGTACATCTAAAAATACTTGTCGCTGATTGTCAGCTGATGCATCTGTCCATCCTGGGTGTGTAGGCGTGTTTTTTAACATCCCCGATTTAGAGTAATTGAAAACGAAATGAAGATCATATGTCCAACGTATCTATTTTAAGTCTCATTAAGCATTTATCAAATCGAAGTAGTTCGCAACGAAGACACAAGAGGACAAACAGTTTGTGCGGGGGAGTTGGCAGTACGTAGACCGGTAATAGTGGGCCAGGGTTAGGTACAATTTACGGAACGGCGAAAATATCGCAAAAAAAAATATTTGTGTTTTTGTTCGCGTGGGATCTCCCTATCGCAGATATGTCGTGTTTTGTTGAAAGTGAAATGGGATCCTTCTCCACGAGAGAGACGTAAAAAATATATGTATCCAATACACCTTCCAATGATATGGACAAGATGGAAACTCCTAAACAATTTGATGATAATATCACGATCACCTGTGATTCTTTTCTGAGACACCAAGATGCGACACAAGATAAGAAATTCGGAAATTTCTCTATATCATGGGGGCGTTAAATAATGGCGACTTACATTATAGGAACGCCCATTTCCATTCCGATAACTCTGGTCGACACATATCTATATATTTTCAAAATTACTGAGTTAGTTCTCACACTTTTTGCAGGTTAGAGAGAGTACAAATGATAAAAAACGAGATTGCTGCAAATTCTTTCATACATTTTATCAGCATGGCAAAAGAAGAAACGAAAACATAAGACGCACTAATCGACAAAAGGTCGCTTTTTCAGCAACCGACGTTGAAATAATTTTTTGCGGAAAGAAAGTTAGTTCATGTTATTTCTTATTTCCGTTTTCTTCCTTTGGAATTTACCATCACTAAGACTATACGTTAAAGCTTTTCACTCGAGCAAATAAAAGAAACTTTTGTCGAAGCTAAAGCAGACGAATTTAACGCCCAGTATTTCAGCTTTAATTTTGTCACGGAAAGATTATATTTCTAATTATGAAAAGTCTGCGTAATTCCTTAATATAGTTGCCAGGATGGCTTCAAGTAGTTTAACTTCAGAGACAAACAACACCAGTTTCATTTATCTGACTTTTTAACCACCAATTTTAATCAGCTTAGACCTTAAAAGAATCCAATTTTCGCTATGAAAGATATGACGACAAGAGTTGTTTTTCCTTCATCGACGTTTTACGATAAGTGAAAACAAGTTTCATTCTCCATGCATGTTACCGCAGAAACATATTTTGATACTTGCGTCAGAACGTATGGCAGCTTGATGGAGAAATTATTTTAAGCCTGCTTTATGATCATCTACCGATCATTTTGATAGCTACTGACGCACGAGATTTCCAAGCTGCACGTTTAATTTTTTTATGCCTCAATCAGTCGAAAAAAACCACCCTTCATTTTTTTTCTTAGGATTCGCGAGAGCGTTAAAAGATTTTAAACAGCATCAACTCAGAGTACTAAACTGGGCAAAAAAATTGGAAAGTCTACCCCTTAAGTTAAAAAAAAAAATTATAGCGATCTTTCCCAAAAGTGAGGCTTGAAAATTAATCGAGAGACAGGAACTACGTCAAAACACGATCTTGGAAGTCCATAGCGAACAATAATCTAAGAACTATAATAAGAACTATAATCTGATTGTGACATACCTCCTAAAAAATTTATGGTTGTTCAATTTGTATTTTTACTTGGAATATTACATTAGCAGACGAGTGGATCAAAGTGCTGTTATTAGCAATATCGCGTTAAGATAAAAAAAAAAGATTATAACAAGAATATATTGGATAATAGAAGAAGAAAAAAAGGATGAAAGAAATCGACCGCGGAATGCAAGCTGTCATTCAGTAGTCATGCGGGCAGGCATTGACAGTCTGAAATCTTTAACACATGCTCACTGATCATTGGTTACGACAAATTGGTTCCCAGAGCCACGCTTTTCACCTGCCCAGCGGAACAGTTGCTGACCGCTGGTCAATGAAACGAAGACTCCAGGAGAGAGATTGTTCTGATGATAAAGCTAAGCCTTTATCAAAAAGACCAAAACGTCAAAGGATTACAAATGAACCAAAATTATATCGTAAGACCAGACACAACACACGCACTCGCCAAATTCTGCCTTGATTTCAAAACTGGGAGGAAATTCGGAAAAGCTTTACATGAACCTATACCATACCACTCTAAAACAAACTCGTAGTTTCATGGGCAATCAAAATATTTTCTTTACTGTGTTCTTTATCCAAGAACTGTATGCATGATGAAGTATGGGAAATCTTGCCGAAAATCCTACAGTCTTGAGGTAACTGAGAGACTAAAAGACTTCGATCTACTAGATGATCAAACATGTAGCTTCCGAAATGCACAGAAACACGCGCCAAGTACTAAAAATGTATTTACCGGGTGAGGCCAAACTCTAGGAAGGGCGTCGTGAATTACCTTCGGTCTCTGAGCAAAACGTGGCAGCATGAATATTCATCCCTTGTTCTACATGTAACATACAATTACACGACAGTGATTGATAATATATTTTAGTGCGATACCACCAACAAAGCTCGTGGGGAGAGCATTAAATTCTTTGCCTGTAATGGGGTCCATTATGTCCGGGCCGCTTTACGCAAAGAAGACTACAACCCACAAATGACGTCATTTGCAGTAGTTACAGTCACCACATGCTGAGGGAAAACAATTCCTATTTTGTATGGCACATAAATATATCCTTCATATGGACTGCGCGGGTGATGGAGATTATGTTTGTTTATATGTTTTTTTTTTCTTTTTTGCTCTGAATTTCTTTAAATAGCAAAAAATGCGTCTGTGAACAAAGAGCGAAGTACCAAGTCTATTCCAAACAACTCCTCTGTTATAGATGCCTACCGATTGTCCGATTCTTTGGTTGACGCGACAAGATGGACAAAAGTGCCCCTTTATTACTAATTGCCTTAAGTTAATTTCTCTCCCGTCAGACATCAATCATATTTATAGCTCGGGGTCAATCTTTGAGAGGAACATGAGATGTAATGCTATTACGCAAAATAAGACTCCAAAAATGCAACAAGTGTACCGCTTTTAATTGAGATTCATTTGCCGGTGGATAACTTCATCTGTTAAGGCGTGTAATGCTACATCCAGTTTTCAATCGAATAACTAAAAAGGTATCTGTCCTTGAGATTGGATTTTATGTGCTTGTCAAAGTCAAGGGGAAGTAATGTCCCATTATTTTCTCTTGTCAAGGTTTAATTTATTTCGGTGTACTCACTTTAGCGTACGCTGTAAGCGAGGAACGAAAAGAGCTCGTTCTTGCAGAGGAGTGCAAGAGGAACACGTAGAAGACATGTGAACGCGTAGAAGACATGTGATCCCTGTTTCTTCAACGTTACGTGTCAGTCCGCGACCACGAGAACATAAGACTCCCATAGCTAAGAAGCAAGACTTGACCACAGGAATACTCACCATAAAATTTCAATTGCGAAATCTTAAACCTTCTGATTGCCGGTTGGAAAGACACATGATTTACTATGTGGATGATCATCGACAATTACTCCTGAATATCTTTTACCATTTCCCTCGTCTTATTAAGACGAAAAAGGGGTTCAAAATCGATAGCATCAGCTGTTTTTTATTATTGTTATTTTTTATTTTGATAGTACTAAGGTAGACATAGCTGGTCGCAAACAACAGCCACAGCCGCACCCTTCAAAGCCGACTCATTCCCCTCACTAGTTCGCGTCAAAAATATTATTTGTGATGAAACAATTTCTGTCAAAAATATTCTTTAGTTTGTTACGAAAACATCTCATATTTTGATCGGGACATTGACGTGATGCTCAAAAAGTTTACCTATGTACTAAAAGTTCTGTAAGGAGTATTTTGGCCAAGACGTCACTTCACATCGCTTTCAGCCTAACATTATACTTTGTATTTGACCTCTTGAAAACATATTTTCTGCTATAAACTGTATCCAATTATTTGATAAAGAATCTTAAGTGGTTTTTGCGTACTTTAGACTGGGACCATTTGAAAGCTACGCTGGATTAAAATAGATACATTGTGGTTTTGGAAATTTTCAGAATGGCTACGCCGATGGCAAGCTGCCACCAATTATGTCCCGACACCTCTTAAGCAAGTATAAACTTGAAAGTCCGAACAGGGTGGTAATAATGATCCTAAAACTAGAAACCCAGTAATATTCTCTCTTGTAGCGTCAGTTCAAAATTAAACAACTTGTACTGCTGTAGACGTACACTGATCATTGATCACCAATATACCGTAAACCGACACATCATAATCCTATCATTATTTATAGTGGCTGACGGATTTGAGAAATTAATTTTTTAATCCACTTGACTCATTTCTTGCGGATCTTTGACAACACACTTTGCCCACTATGCGGGTAAAAAGTCCGCAATTCGAAAAACCAATTCCTGTTTTTCTTTTCATGGGACGATGGAGCGTGGTGCCGGAATAATGCGAAACGAAAACGTGAATTAAACAAAATAGGAACAGATATAGAAAATCTCCTTCATCATGATGTTGCAAATATTGAGAGAGAAGAGAGAGCGGCTTGAAATTGGTTTAGTAATTTGATAAAGAGATTAAAAGTACGTCATACGACCTAAATGTGGGAAAGCCTCAGTCGTTGATATGTGAACTCTAGGAGATGACTCAAAAATTTCATTTATTTTCACAAAGCTCTTATACTCATTGTTGAGGCTTGTATTATCTCTTATGATCCCTGTCTAATTTTGAGATATATATAGGACAAACCAATACAGAAACTCAAAAGAATTTACAATGATAAAGATTGACGTCATAACTGTTACACATGGATCGCTGAATGCTGACGTGCGATCAAGTTTTCAGGCTCCGAAGAGGGAGTTCAGTCGTGTTTTATCCGGCGAGAAAGGAGGGAAATGTTGTTTTTTAGTTAAAAAATAGCCGGGATAAAAAAAGGACTTATTTTCAAAAGCTTTTGTGTCAGTTTGAGGCCTGCGTAACATGAACAAAAGCAACGAGAACAAAGAGGCGTTTTTTTTTACCGTGTGTAAATTTCCTTTCTGTTTTTCAATTACGACGGATTAAACGCTGGCACGCTCCCAGGAAACATTTAAGCGTAAACAAAACCAGAGGCATGTTCTTGGGTTTATAAACAACCTAAATAAATTTCCGAATCTTTTTCGTTTGGGCTTGAAATAGCCTTAATCAACTCCCATAAAACTTAATTATTAATGTCTTGACACACATACAGCAGAGGCTGTGACGATCGTTTATGACGGGTGCTATTCGAAAAAAAAATACAGGAAAAACTTATGAAACTTTGTGTATTTCTATTTATAATGTCAGACGTAAACTGAAAAAATCTTTAACTCTCCCTCGATGGTCGACTAAAGCCTTTAAATAATTCCATCTTTTTGTGACAATACGATACAGCCTGCTAAACAAAAGGGAAAAGTTTTGAAGAAACCTATGATTGGACTCAAAAGCGAAGGGATCAATCAACTCTAAAAGCATCACGTTTGTTCTCGTAAGCAATTACCTCATAATAGTGTAATCAACCGCGCTAATGACGAAATTAAAACTGAATTTTTGGTCAGTACTTTACTTCTTTCATCATCTTCGCCGAGCTCAACTAGAGGATTCACGTCAGAACGACTAATAACACATGCTCTCTGTTATCAGATTGTCACATACTGATCACCACGCATGGGCAATCATTGTGACCTATGGAGCACAAGTTTATGATACTCACAATGATCATGTCTTTCACCTTGGGAGATGTTTTATTTTTTCTTCTTGAATATTTATTTGTCTGACAAGCCGTATTGCTTTAGAATCTATCACCCTAATTTTTTTTTCTTTTTTAACCAAGAGCTTGTGAGTGAAGACAATATGTTCACAACACTACGATACCGTTACAAATGAGTTAGTTTCTCGAAAAAACCAGAGTCATGAATACTTGAATGTACCCCGAGGCAGTCACGATTGTATGACAGTCAATCGTTGTCAGTCTTAGCTTCCTTCTAAACATCTCTCCTTTCAAAACTACTGATTTTGGTATTCAAAGTTCACTTATAAGATCCTTCCGCGATTCTGAATGATCAGATGTTTAATGGAAATAACAACCTTTTAAACAACTGCTGCGAAGATTCCTCCGACTGAGCACGCAAAAGCCGTTCAATTCGAATAAACAGGGTTTGATAGTTTCTGTTTTTTCTCATCGTTATTGTTTTTAAGTTCAACGGGTATTTGGATGTTTACTGATGTAATTTATGCTTTTCCACGTTAGCCTCAATTTATT
Source organism: Pocillopora verrucosa (assembly GCF_036669915.1). Taxonomy (NCBI): domain Eukaryota; kingdom Metazoa; phylum Cnidaria; class Anthozoa; order Scleractinia; family Pocilloporidae; genus Pocillopora; species Pocillopora verrucosa. The sequence goes on from NC_089314.1 coordinate 21,187,525, forward strand.
TTTCTTTTCATTCATATGAACATGTGTCTTCAGAGGAGATAATTGCAGTCTTAATTTCAGCGAATAATGATGTCGTTACGCTGTTTGCCGATAAGTTTACAAATGCAAATTGCGAAAAAAATCATGCATCCATGAACTAAACTTCTGTTATTAGACAGAATGAATCAGCGTATTTTCATTCCAAGTTTCTCTAGTTCATAAAAACAAGAAAAAAAAAATAAACGTGATAATCTGACGCTCAACAAGATCTAGGTAACCCTAATTGCTCAGCAATTTAAAATAAAGGTGTTTTAAAAAAGAAGTGAGCTAAAACACGGATTTTAACGCGTGACGTCAAAGAACCCAGCCTACGAAACGGCGGTGGGCAGCTGGCGTATATTGACTCTCTGACAACAGATAAATGTTGAAACGAAATGCATGTCGAATTTCTGGAATGAGCCTTTAATCTCGCGCTTTCTTAAACAACATTCAACGCTTGTTGGTCCTCGCTGTCTGAATTCTGTTAAAATCCAAACAATTACCGTTTCGCTTTGTCAACAATTTCCTAAAATAGGGTCTACTGACTTATTTATATTCAAAACTGTCATTTCTCTCGATTGACACCCTTTAGGCTCACACAATAAGGATAAAAGAGATCCCCTAAGATAATCAATAAAATCTCTTATTGCCTAAGCCGGAAAATAACAACGGTTTGACGTCAATACCAGTTTGATTGACAGGAATTTGGATGCAATGGGAAAATAACCCCATTATGTGTTCGTTGGGTCGTGACTGAAACATGAATCAACCATCACAAACCATCAGGCCGAGGTCAATCTCGTTTCATCTCTCTACGAACTAGACGCAAATAAGCAAGTTTCTCGACTTTTCCATTACAGTTTGTACACAAACCAACACTGCTCAGCCAATAATCTCTCTGAGACCTCTGGACATCTTCTTTGAGAGCCTCTCGACACGAGCATGTGTTCATGGGATTGAATTTCCCAGCGCAATTAGTCTTGAGCGTAGAGACTGACAAAATACATTTGAGGCTGTTCACAGGTTACGGCAAGGTAATCTGGTGTGCTTAGTCAAAGACGCTGGTAGTGACAGACAAATATTCATGATCTCAGCGTTCCAGACACAGTAACTTCTCTCAAGGAAATGGTTTCAGTATTACCGCAGTTAACTATTGTGCCAGTAGAAAGCGGAATGAATTCTGTTAGCTCTGTGTTCATGCCGCAAAGAAACAGTTTTCGTCCAAAGAAAAAGTTAACAAGAATTGCCAACGGACTCAAAACCCAGGGAATAACAAATCAGTACAATTTACCTCCGCAACTATTTGTGACCTCGAAAACGGACAAAAAAAAGTTTTCCTCCGTTCCAAAGATAATAATTGATACGGTAGAAGATGACAAACCCTGGGAAAACAGGAACTCGCCGAGGTTACAAGCGCTACAGAGTTATACAAAGCCAGGACTTCATTGCAATGCAAGATTTCTTCATCCTTCGTATACAGTCTGCGCGGCCGTTTCCGCGAATGACCCTGGCGCTCTCAAAAATATTCTACTCTCGGGGTCCGTGAATATTGATCAGTTAACTTCGAGCGGGGCTTCGGCACTTCACGAGGCGGCTTATGACGGGAAAATAAGTTGTGTAAGCGCTTTAATTCAATGCGGAGCTGATGTGAACATTGTAGACAGCGAAGGATGGACACCGCTCCACGCCGCAGTTTGCGGGAGAAGTTTACAGTGCGTCGAGCTACTTATCGGTCGTGGCGCGAACGCCAAAGCGAAAACGGACGACGGACTAACACCGCTTGGAATCGCGTTACAACAGGGCGACAGAGACATGATTAAACTATTAACATCGCTTTCTAATCGGACGCAAACATCGAACAGACCGAGAAGGTACTCTTTCAAAGAAGCGAAAGCGCTGTTGTCATTTTCGCCTTCAAATGTTTAATTTAATGCGTGGGATGTCAGCAAAGGTTTCCGCAAGGATATCAAGAAAGCTCGATAATACCTTTATCTGAATGCTGTGAATTCAAAGAACTATGAAGGCCAATGACGAATTTTCCGTCTGACGTATTTACAGTTCCTTTTTCTCTCTCTCTCGTCGCTTCCTTTTCTATATTAAATTACTCGCAAGAACAGCTTTAGTTGAAAAATGCAGAGTGTGTCATCCGCCGTTGAAAGTTAGATTTGCAGACGCTTATATTTAAGACTAAATTCAGCCACGATATTGTAGTCAAGAAGCTAAACAAATGCATAAACAAGAATATATTTTTCAGAGAGCCGGCTGGCCGGCGGTAAATATTTTTATAAGCTTGGAAAATATTACAGTGTGAATATAGCAAAAAAAGCAAATAAAAGAAATTTAACAGATAATGGAAACTTTATGTTGCATGGACTTTCCTCCTAGAATAGCCTTTTTATTATCATCACTTCTTTTTGGTATCATACTTTATGTGGCAAATGAATGATGAATGACAGGAAATGTATGTTGGTATTATGTTCTCTCCGAAAATATACTGAGTCCGGTATAAATAAACATTTCGAAATACTGTTTTATAACAATCGACGCAAACTGGAACCCGCACACCGCAGGGTATATCCTGATTTTGAACCTTTCAAGTAGCTACTTTTTTCGCCTGCGTTTTAACATGTTATTTCTTGATACGCAAGAGTATTCTTGAAAACACCGCTGATTTCTCTCAGATTTAGTAAAAAAAGGTAACAAAGTTTGAGCAGGGTAATTCTCCCATCCAAATAACAATGTTTCGCAGTTTTCATTTTCGAACTTTGTTTACCCAAAGATCTAAATACTAAATCTCTTTATACATTTTGGAAAATGCTTGTTAACCACTTTCCCATGAATAGGATGAGAATTATCTTTTTGGCGACAACAAATTCGAGTTGCAAATGGAAGACTACACTTAGTTGGGCTGAGGAAGAACACGTAAAAGCGCACGAAAACCAAGAAGTGACTTCCAGTAGAAAGTCGAAGGTCGACAGTGAAGGCGAGAAGCTGAAAAATGTTTGAACTGAGGCAATCATCAAAGAAAAAAAGATAAATCCATGATAAACGAAAAGTGTTGAGACAATTAACACGTGTTGCAAACACAAATTTCAATCAACTATTAGACGGGGATGCGGTGACGGAATAGCGAACCTTCGAGAATGAAGAATTTTTGAAACTGAACATATTTCACGACAAGGTGAGGTAAATAGTAAGCATATCAGTTCGAGTTGAATTCTTCAAAGGGCGGAGTGGATATAGAAAAAACTGCCTCAGAAAAGAGACACGCGGCCTAATTTTTTTTTTTATCTAGCAACATGTGACCTCGGTCAAAAGACTAAGTTTGTTCCCGCAAAGAAATGCAACCATCATTGACAATTTCGTCGTTCACCCTTCAAATTTTTGCGTCATATTTTGGCGTATTTGCGTCTCCTTGAACCAACACTTCGTACTTTCCTTTGTATTGAAAGTTGCAAACTTGGTACGTTGCCATAAAAAACCCCAGTTAAATATCGCACTACATGACGGAGCGCTTTCAACTACTGAAGAATTTGTTTGTATTTATGGTCGATAGTGCATGCACATTCCTTCTCTGCATCACTTGATTCTAGGAAAGATCAGAAAATGTGTTGTATATTTTAGATATATCATTAAATTGTTGCTATTTAATTTGAAGGCCAAATAAGAATTAGTTAGCCTTGCTGCTAATTTTTAGTCCCAGTTATTGTGCTACTAGTAACGTCGAAAACGTCTGAGATGAGACGAAGGAGCTTGTGGCTATTATTGTAAATTGAAGTTCATAATTAAATCAGCGGTTTTCATTCTTGATATTTGTTCTTCAGTGTAAGTGCTGCTTTGCACGCTTCGAGTTAGATTGGTCCGACAGAGCGATGGATTTTAAGAAACAAAGGCAAAACTAATTCTCTCTAATTTTAATCAAACAGATTACACGTTTCAAGTTATCGTTGAAAGTTATTTTAGACATGAATTTGGAGCGTGTATAGAAATGGAAACCAGTCCAGTCAGTCAAAACGAATATCCAAAGCAGAAAAATATACTAACTGCTCAAACGTTTGTCAATTAGGTAATTATACTTATCTGCGGTTCGTTGGAAAATTCGCGCCACCAAATAGTCACGTCAAATGGGTTTTGATAACAACAGGTAGCATGCGGGCGTGCGTACGTGCGTAAAGCTAGAACTCCATTGCTGCAGCAACACATAATCGCTTTAATGGGCACGCATTTCACAGGCATTATGTAAGTGAAAACCTGCATTATGTACGTAAAACAATCTAGCCGGATATAAGGAAAGCTTGTGTCTGTAACAAACAAACAAACAAAAAAAGAAGCGCACGTTCAATTGTTTTTCGGCAGACGCCGGCAACCCCTTCTCGACTGTCTCTTTTGTTCCAAATTCGTTCGTGTCGCAAGTCCACGGAAAACGCTGCTGTGTAGTGTTCGCTTGCTGGCACGCTCTGTTCATTTCGCGGATTTCTTTTTCTTTTTAGGGTAAGAAGGACTAAAGCTATCCATACACTGTCCCATTTCTTATTCCTGCACACATACACTTGAGTCTAAGGACAATGTAACATACAAAAGAGGAAGTTGTTTAGGACCCTTGAGTAACCTCGTCATTTCTTGTCACACGCCATTAAACACATGACTGTTTCAATATCTATTTTGCTTAAGCGAGGGTAGCCTCAGGGAATACGGCTCGTGCTGTGAAACAGTGCACGTTTATTAGATCTGAGCATCTTGAGAGTTTAAACAAATTAACGCAGTCTCTAGAGCAAAGAATATTTATCGGCTGAGCCTAGCAACACAGCATTCCCTTGTTACGACATTCACTGTATTAAACTATAATGCAATTAAACATCCTTTATTTGAAGTAAATCAATTTGAGGCGAACAAAGAATTTTCGTGCAGGAACAGTCAAAACTAAAATTGTGTTCAGATGTCCTTTCTTGTTACATACACTGTTGGAAACAGCACGTCCCCGAGGTATCTTTGGCGTAAAACCAATGTAACGACCGGAAGGCACGTCAGCCATAACGAAAAAATCAGTCATTTACAAAATAAAAAATTGCTTGAGGCTGGGGTCATCTAAGAAGTACACCAGCCAAGCAAATTGCGAAATATCTGAAAGACGTATCCTTTCCTCCCCTGTCCTCCTCTCCATTTCTTCTCGGTCGTCCTCCAGTGAACTTGAAAAATAAAACAGCTAATTTTGAGTAATAAACAAAAGCACAAAGCTAAAAATAGTGATTGGTATGATTCACAGAAAGCGCTGTAAGGCGACAAGAGATGAAACTAAGATCTAGTGGAAATAAACTGAGCCTCAGAGACAATAATTTGTCGAGTTAATAGCCTAGGGTAGTTATTTCGGCCTCACAAGGCCTAATCTATTTTAGACGTTCAGTCAGTAAAGTAAAGGGCGCGACAATAGCGGAACAGTGAAAGAACGAGGGAAGTCTGTGTCGGACCGCACAAAGAACAACGCGACCCGATCAAAACTGAGAGATCTGTTGCCTCGTGATCATTTTTATACTGCGAAGATAAAATCCAACTACGAGAACTGTTATCCCCTTAAAACTTATAAAAGCAAATGTTTTAGGGAAGAGGAAAAAGGGACAAAGAATTTATATAATGACCCGGGGAGGGGCCAAGTTAAGAAAATTATCGCACGAGAAATTTCCAGAAGGAAAGGTTTCAGCGCATCGACCTTGGCGGGGAGTAATTCTAGGGGAGTCAGACAAAGACCTTGAAAAGAAAGGTCTTTTAATAGCATAACAATTCAGAGAGGGACGGGTCCTGAATAGTTTAGTTTGTCGTCTTTTTTTATGCCTGTAAAAAGTAAACAATATCTTATAATGATCTCAAACAAGATAATGGCCGTCATAAAGGATGGATTTTGTTATCTTATCTAACCTTAGTTTATAAATAAAATCGTATTTTTTTGCTAGATCGTCACAAGGTTATCATTAGATCAGATCTCTCTTCTGATCAGTATAAATTTGTCAAGTTGTCTGGTTGTTAAGGTTCTTTCATCAGATGTATTAAACTTTCATTAATTGAGTTCTTTTCGTGATTCTATGGTGAATTGTGTTGGGATAAGCCGAAAATTTCAGCAAACTCGTAAACTCACGTAGCAATGGATTGCGTTCGAGTCTGGTATCGGGACATCTCTCCAATGAAAGCTTCTTCTAACTTTTTCCCGAGGGCCGGCCATGCTGACTTGTCTTACGTTGTGAACCGTTTTCTTATTCTTCAGAGACCGCTCCTTACTAACCTTTTCCCATGTGTCTTTATGGTTAAGAATACATAGCTGTTCCAATGAAAGCTTAGTTTTAGAAAGATTCGCTTACAACGACAAAGTCTACGTGGTTCGGTAAACCCTCGAGAGATCTCGTAAAATATACATGGGGTCATTTACACCGTGATGATTTTCATAACTGCGCCAGACATCTAAAACATTCCCATCTACCATATGGACGAAGTAATTTCCACATACATCATAACTTAACAACATCAATCACTAAGGTTTCAATAAAATGATTAGGCTGGATTACAATAAATTTATACCAAGTGACTTGGAGCCGCCAGGATGAAGTGACAATGAGCTTTTCACTCAGCTTTTATCTGAACGTGAACGGAATCTGCGTTTCCAAATATGGCTGTTATTTCTCTGAAATGTTTTCTCTGGAGACAGTTTATCCAAGAGTTTAGGGAGTATCACATCTATATTGAGGTTGAATCTGGCCGAAGATGGCAGCCATTGGCACTTCCATTTCCCCTCCAGATGATCACAGGCGCTAACTCGCTCGCCACTCGTGGTGACAAAGGTTGGCTCCGACAAATTAGGAAGATCGGTCTTGTTAGACACGATGATGACTGGAATTCGACGATTTCTGTCGGCACAGCAGCTCTCTATCTCATCCATGAGTCTTTCCAGCTTTGTGAAGGACCCCGGCTTGTCCAGAGAATACACTAATATTGCAGCGTCGGATTTTTGGATAGCGATTCTCCTCATAGCAGGAAACTCGTAGGTTCCCGATGTATCGATGATGTGAATCTCACAGGTTTTGTTTCTGTAGGTCATCTGCTTCACGTAGAATTCTTCTACTGTAGGCACGTGTTCGTGAATAAATGCCTCCCCTACGATATGACGAATGATTGAGCTCTTCCCTACACCAGAATCTCCCAAAACAGCAACAGTAATTGTGTTAAGATAAATAGCTCGACGAAATTTATCCGCTTCCTCGAAGACACCGGAAGTCGATTTCGCCTTCTTCCGTAACATCCTGGATAGGAAAATTAAGGTCGTTCCTCTCGGAGTAGAACTTAAGAGTTACAATTAATCTCAACAAATCACTATTTAAGTGTTGAAAGTTAAAGCGGGATTTCCGTTTGCAAGACTTTTAGCAAGAATTATAACCACTAACGCTGATAACCTTGATCAGATCAATTGAGATAATTGGGTGTATTAGATTCCATCTCAAGCAAGAACGCATTACAGTTACACCCTAATGGGCAACTTGCCACTTACACTCGTGCTTTAACTTCCACAAGAGCCTTAACTTCCTTGAAGTGACCAACATGTATCTTCCCCTTACAAAATTAATTAATTTTCCTGAAAGCTAGTAATGAAAATGATCAACCTTGTCAACTAAACTGTATTATATTCAGGTAAGAGAATATTCTCTTGATTCAGGTTGATATTTAAACAAATTTCCTCGAAAGATAACAGGGACAATTTCAGAAGCTGAAATGCATATTAAATCTTGGTGGGCAAGAGGTGAAAATATCAAAGTTTTTATAACACACTTGTTGGTTGTTTGGTCACGCTTACTAAATTTTGAGAAAAAACTTGCCACTTACATACATATATATATACATTTTTTTTTTTTCAAAAAAAGAAGCTTTTACAGTGTACTTTTCTGTTGTAAAGCACGCAGGAAGCGGCTAGACAACGAAAGAAGTGTAGGGAGAAACATGAGACTTAGACGAATGTTTCTCCTCACTTCTTGAGCGAGGAGCCCACTTCCCGGAGCTTCCATCTTCCATACTTACCCTCGGAGTCAACCCTGTCCCGTATCTCCTTATTTTTAGAAGCAACTCCCACGGGGTTTTTCGCGGGTGTTTACATAATAGCCAGTCATAAGAATGCTGTGGTCCTCTATTGTTTACGTCACATGCAGGCCTTACAAAAGTATTTCAGTAATGGCAGGACTAAGCGAGCGTCAGTGTGTTTTCGCGGGAAATTAAAGAGCCCCCCCCCCCCCCCCCCAACATATCTCAGTTCTAAAAGTAAAAAGATACGGGACAGGGTTGACTCAAGGGTACAATTGGTATGGAGGCTCCGGGTCATGGGCTCCTGCTCGAGCATATATAATAGCACTACGATATCTAAAGTAATTTGCCGGAGCTTACGAGGTGATGGAAAAGTGACCACAGACTGGGACCGACCCCTTTCGGAGTAAGATGGCGAATAATGGGTTGATGAACAACAGAAGGAAAAACATAAAGAAAAAATGGAGAAATGGGGCTCATCGACTTCCAGACAAGCCGTTGCTCAGTCTAGAGTATCATAATCTGAGGAACCTTTGGAAAACTACTCCCTTCATGTTTTATTTCTCATTGTTGATTATTGGGTCCACGTATGGACCGTCAAAAATTGCAAAGCCGGCTGTATTTCAAGCCGTCTTGCGGGGTATTGGGAAAAGTTTTCAATCAGCAATAACCGCGCCTCGGATAAACCTCACTGGCTACGGTAATGCCACTGCGCAAAGCTAATGATGTGGAGGGTTCAGCGGTCATTAGATAAAATCAATAATGTTGTCCATATGGGATTTATAGTTACCAGTTCCTCTTGGTTTACTCCGGAAAGTTCTTTTTTTTTCAGTTTTTTTGATACATCAAATACAAAAATAAGGCGATTATATTGGGTATGATTGTCTTTTTCGCATACGTTTGTTACTGAATTGTAATTTCACAATTTTAGTAATTTTTTTAAACCCTACTACGCATGCGCATTGCTTATGAAACACCTTCTCCCAGCGCGGTGGTTAACCTTGTGTATAATTCTTACTTTAAATAAAACATTTTATCACCTATTTTATTTGGTGATATTGAAATGAGAATTTTAGTTGATGATTGCCTTTTTGGCCACACATGACAATATGCGTGACAAGACACCGCTCGACTGTCGTGACTGACAGGACACAATTTGCATACGCTTCTGTAAAATGCAAATGAGTGTGGAGATAATATCACTGTTGTGACATGCGTGCTCGAGAAGTTGCTTTTCCCTACAAAATTGACGATTACGAAGCTTTAATTTCTCCGTGTTCTTCTTGATAAATGTTCGAATCGATCATGGCCGTACTTAAAATTATTTCTCGTCAACTGTGGTGCGGGTTGACTTAGAAATATGATAGTGGTATCCCACAATGATCACAAAGACGTGTCTATTGAGATACAACAAATTGTTCTAGTTCAATAACCTCACGTTGGTTATTGACTTTTAAATTTCTCCAGAACGGTGGTTTTGCCGCAAGGTGAAACCGCCCCTTTTTAAAGATGAAATGGAATCAGAAATACCAGATGACAAAATCTTGAACTAGGCCGTAGTGTCTTTTGAAACCGTAACACTTGACCAGCGATCGCGGCCGTGTCGCAATTAGAGACGGACAATTACTTTTCTAGAGGGGTGTACGAGAAATTTTCTTCTGCAAACATTTTTTTAAACATATACGTCCCCGCAAACATTTTTTTCCAACATCATCTTCGTGCAAACAATTTTTTTCCATTTTTTTTCAGTGTTCTTTTTATTTGTGATTAATATTACCATTGCCTTATTGAACTGTTTCACGAAGAAGGTAATCAATAGTGCTATAGCCCCTTATATTGTCGATATGCGCTCCACTCACCTTTTAAACATTTTTGGTGGCTACTGACGTAAATAAAGGGCATACATTTTTCAGTTGTCAACGTGTGAGTAATTTTTGTCAAGAACTACAGCTGCTTGAACCATTTTGTCTATAATTTTTTAGAATTTATTCGTTTATATCGTTCATGTCATTAATTCATGGACTTCTGAAATATGCGTTATGCAGCAATGATAAATAAAGCTAAGATTGAAAAATATTATTTGTTTAATACAATTTTGAGAAAAATACCTGATATATGAAGTTTTGTAATTGGACAAAATGTTGACAAGTAACGTTGAGATTTAATTGCCACAATAAATTCACATTCATTTTTTCAAAAAAATATTCAGCTATTTTCAGATATGTCATTTGCTTAATACAGTGACCACTTTTTAGTGCCCAAACTTTGTTAATTTTTAAACTAATGCTTCAATTTGTTACTTTATTTTTTTAATTTCAGTTTTGGAAATAATACTTTTTAATATCTTACCTGACTTCTCTGAAAAAAATTTTTTTAACCCTATCACGTTTGCAAGCAATTTATTTTGTCTTTTCAAACTCTGCAAACAATTTTTTCAATACTTTTCTTATACTCGTCCTCCAGAAAAATAATGGTCCGTCCTTATGTATACAGGCGAGGACAAGGGCTATATTTTTTGAGTCGGCTTTAAAGTACTCTTAGTGATTTTTGCTCTAAAGAGGTGAAGGGCTGGTTTGCTCGCGGTTACATAGGGTTTAATTTTCTCCATGTTTTCTCCATAGGATGTCAGAAAAAGTCAGCCACTAGATATAACTAAGAGCAGGACTGAGGGAAGATGATCTACTGAATGGCTCGATGTACTGTCAGGCTGGGTGCAGTAAATGTGAAAATTTAAAAAAATTCTCATCCCAATATCATTTTTCATGAAATGAATCGTAATAATCTTGTTTAGTGAGTTATGTAAAATTGATGTCCCTTACGCAATTCGTACTTGGCGTGAATTGTGAATATTGCAAGCATTTAGAACATCGGCCGGAAAGGATCATGAAAAGAAAAAAGATTTCAACAACAATTTCGTTTGATAAGCGTGTCTCATATCCAATTTCGGCTCAACACACTTGATTCCTAGCATAGTTACGTTTCTCTCTCTCTGGAATTCGCCCTCACGTTGAGTCATTTAGGTCAAACACCCTAACCATCCCTAACCATAACTAATTTCATAACTGAAAGGTGCAAAGAGTACGCCTATGATTCTTCATTTGGGAGTCTTCCACTACCTCAGCGTTTTACTATGTTGCGAATGGGTTGGCTTTGAATGGTTCCGACAGCCGACGACTTTGAACCGCAAAAAGATCAGATTAGAGCTTACGAGGAAATTGGAGGGGGGGGGGCGAGGGGGGGGAGGGAGAAGGGAAGGGTGGATGTCAAGATTGGAGAATGCTACCGAACAGCGTCGGTATTTGAATTGAGACTTGACTGAAATAAAAGTGATTTGGCGCCATTTGGTGCTAAGCGAGTTGTTACCGTAAATCAAGTAAAGTACGAGTGCTTTCACGATTCGTTTAAGTAAACTCAAAGTGCCGTATTTACCCGTGTATAATACGCACTTTTTTCCTATAAAAATAACCATCAAAATCGCGGTGCATATTATACACGGTTTCTATTGTTTTTCAAGCACGTCCTAATTTGCATACGTTAAAAACACAACAAAGAAAGTAACAAAAGCCCAGTAGTAACTGGTCTTTATTAGCTTGAGTTAAATAATCTACCGATGAAACATTTCCAATTTCGATCCACAAACACAACAAAGAAAGTAACGAAAGCCTCGTAGTAATCGGTCTTCATTAGCTTGAGTTAAATAATCTACCAATGAAACATTTTCAATTTCGATCCATAAATAAATTTAGTAGAGTATTTAAGAAACAGCTGACGAGATAAACATTACGATCGTACCGTATTACTGTAATCACAAGCGATAAGAAATTCGAAATGGTAACGAAACTTACCACTGCGATACGTCAGTTGAAGGAAGAATTAACGTTTTTTTGGCTGTGAAAACATTTTTTTATGAAAAATTTGGTCAAAAATCGGGGTGCGTATTATACATGGGCGTGTATTATACATGGGCGCGTATTATACACGGGTAAATACGGTAAGCAGAGTAAGCACCAGACAGATCAAAGAAAGATTATGGGGAGATATTTGTGAGTTTTTTAAGTTAAGCATTGAAAGACGATTCACAGATAACATATCACAATCTTCTCTGAAACGGAAGCCCATGTTACGATCGAAAAAAGTTTCATTCCTAAGAAATCAGCTGAAATAAATTCGATGAGGTTGACGAAGTTGCTTGCGGAAAAAAAAAACACTTGTCAATCATCAGCTCTGGCAACAGGTGTAATTTTAAGACAGGTCTTCAGTATATAAATTTCCCCTCAGCAGGTGACAGGAAATTATGATGGTTCTTTCCCACTTGAGCTGTTAAGTAGCATCAGAGAATTATTTCACGAATTTGTTTTCACATTTCTAACTATCTTCTCCAGTACGTCGGTGGACTTTTTTCTTTGTGTTCGTTATGTTGTTAACAAGTGTCGGGAGCGTAATTGTGAGCGAAATGTCGGCACATTTAGAAGGGATTTTGGAAACGACTTTTCAGAAACAGACTAAGTCACCCTGCCAGCAAAGCGCTAACTATAACCAGCCCCTCTTGATATAATTTGACAACTACTCAATTCGCTCATGAACAGTCAATCAGTCAATTAGCAATGGTCTCGGTCAACTCTGTTAAAGCAATTTTTTTACCATAACAAGATCAAGTGTCTCGAACTCGCAGATTTCGAAAGACATTGTCTGCAAGGGTCAGAAATTAAGCTCAGCAAGAGCTGGAAGCTTAACGGATTTCCTCTTTGCTATTTGAAGTATTTTGCTGAAGCTTATAAAAAAAACGTGGGTGGTGTTTGGTATGTTTTAAAGGTAAACGATGGAATCCTTGCTGAGAACTGGAAAAAAATCGCCACTTTTCCCCTAGCCAGGATTTATGTCACCAGCCACAAATAAAAGTTTTTCTTCATGTTTAGAATCAAGTGATATAAAAGATTATTTACAGAAATTTTTTTCACTTTTATGCAACGTTTTGCTTCCGTCGGCGCTTGAAGTTGTCATCAGGTTTTTGAAGCACGTATAATATTTCGGTTAAACGAGTCAAGTATTTATTCAAGCTCAGTTTTCGAGGAACGTAAGCTAAGCTTGAACGCAGTGTTTTTCAACCTACATCGACTAAACATCATGTAAAATCGCCTCGTCTTGAACGCAGTCATGATGCAGTTAAGCGTCTCGAATGAAACCAAGGATCTCGAAGAATCCGTCTATTTCAAGAAGTACACTCTCGCGGTTTTCGGGGATTCTGGAGTGGGAAAAAGTTCCATTGTCCGTCATCTTGTGGGTGAGAAGTATATACCCGATCACGTGCCTACGGTTGAAGAATTCTACATTAAGCCAATAACTCACAGAAACAGAGCTTACGAGCTTCAAATCATCGACACATCAGGAACGTACGAGTTTCCTGCCATGAGAAGAATTGCTATCCATAAGGCCGACGCAGCAGTTTTGGTGTATTCTCTGGACAAGCCAGAATCCTTCACGAAGCTGGAAAGATACATGGATGAAATCGAGAGCTGTTGCGCCGAAAGAAACCGGAAAATTCCTGTCATTATTGTGTCTAACAAATCAGATATTCCTAATTTGTCGGAGCCAACGTTTGTCAACGCGAATGGACTAAAAATTAGCGCGTGTGTCTACCTGGAGGGGAAATTTAAGTGCCAATGGCTGGCTACTTCGGCCAAATTCAATCTCAACATTGATTCGATATTCCACAAAATGTTGGACAAACTGAGTCCGGATAAAAACTTAGTAAGGAAGAAAAGTAGTATCCTTAAGCAAATTCTGCGTTGACTCGACGCTAACATTTTCAACTTCTAAGGAAATATTGCCGAGCGTATACGATATGTTGACCATGCATCGCCGGTATTCGGCGAAAATACATCCATAAGCGCTTCATTTCAATTAACAGAGACTGAATTACGTCAGTCCATTTGTAATAATAGTTCATGTCAATGCTATTCCATTATAGTTTGCTCTGTTTTTTCATGTTTGTCTAGAAATCGCCACTCGTGTTGTAGCACAGTATAAAATTGGTACTTACGTGTAAAAGGTGGCAGATTTCAAAACAGTTATATTCATTTGCACTTACTCAATCGGAAAAAATCGCTAAACTTACAAAATTTATATGATTTCATAAAGCCCAGATCTCAGAGGCAATAGTTAACGATCAGCTGAGAGTCATAGTTCCATCTTTGAACAGAATAATTTCTCGTGTTACAAACTATGAAAAAAACCCCGGAAATTTACAATTTCAGGGGTGTTCTTCGAAATTAGGTCCTCAGACTCAACAGAGTAGACTCTCGAAATTGTTTCCTCGGTGTTTTGAGCAGTTAAACTGACTGATTTTTAAAATGACAGTCGACGAGAAGGATTGAAAACAGTTGTTGTTGTGCGATGTTTACGCAAGACCTAGTTTATATCTTCCTGTACATATCTTTATCTCCCAGGACTAACGTTATCCTCGTCTCGGGATATCCTTTTGGAAATTAGGTTTGTTCGGAATTAATTGATCTTTTCCAATGAAATAATTAGTTTTCTTTTTGTGTGAAATTATATGCTTTATGGTGGTTTTTGATAACATGGCATGCCTGACTTAAATTAAACGATGTACAAAGGTTGCCATTTGTTGTGGAACGGAAGACATGGGCTCAGATAACTAAGGTTGGTGTCATTTTGGGCATAATACTATATTCAGAGCATCGAGAATAATATCAGCATCATAAATAAAATTTTTTTAGCATACATGTGACTATTTACATGTAACAAAGCACGCAGGGGAGACTACGTCTCGTGCTTCTCCCCACTTCTTAAATGGGGTTAAATGGCTTTTATATGCTCTCAAATCAAGTATAAAAAGGAGCATTATACAAATTCATAAGCATAATTTTGGAAATACGTCTCTGTTTTCCGGGGTGACGCTCAAAGGCATAAAGCTCGAATTTTCGAGCATGATATTTCTGACCCTAGGAACACTTCGAAAAGTTCGAGATCATTCTTTTAGTCACGCGAAATGTCTGGAAGTCATCCAATTAGGAAAATTTCGTAGATCGAAACTTGAACGAGTGAACATATTTAAGTCCAAACACTCGAAATAAAAGTCTAAAGTACGAACATTTTGACCAACTGTCCTCCTCAATATAACAACGATTCAATTTTGTACAAAAATTACTAAAAAACACGTTAATATTTCTCTCCTCGGTGACAGAGAAATATTTCACTTAACAGAGTCTACCTCAATGCGTAAAAATTTAACGAGCATTCTAAAACTGCTTCCCAAAATAGACTTTAAATGAGGACGTAAAAATCCCTTAAAAAATTAACCCTTCCAACAGACTAAAATTCTTATCTCAGAATTTTATAATCTATAAACGCGTGTGTTTCTTTGCAAACAAGCCCACTGCTGTGGAAATTGCTTAAGTCCTGGACAATGATTCTACTACGCTCGTAGTTTGGTATCAAAGTCTACTTTTACTTCAATGGTAACGAATTCCCAATCTCGCATTTTCCAAAAATAAGCAGCGTAAAAGTTAGATTTCCCCTTACAAAAAGTGACATTTTTTAAAATCCGTCTTTTTTATGTGTTCTATACGATTTTTTTTTTTTTTTTTTTTTAACTTATTGAACTTTATTCCAGAAGTTAGTGGCTTATTCAGTCCAAAATCCTTCCCTTTGGCCCTCAGTCTATCTTCAAGTTTCCATTCATTTCTTGACTCGATTTTTTCTCGATCCCTTCTTTGCTCTCAGCAGAAGGCAGTAAAGACAAGCTCAACAAATATTCGTAGAAAAATTCTTGAAGCAAACCACTGAAAAACCAAAGTGGCGCGTATTCGAGCGCGATCAGCCCCATGATGTCATACTTGTAATGGCTGTAGTCCCAGGTACGCGCGGAAAATTGATTGAGGACGAGGCCACCAAAAAATTCCCACGTGTAAGCCATTTGAACCCAAATTAAGCCGCGCCAAAATACCGATAAACGATTTCTTATGTGGACGTATACTTGTTCACCGCAAAAACTACAGGTGCCATAAATAAAGAAGGACCAAATGGAAGAGTATCCTTTGAACTTGAAGTCGGTGAAATTGGAAGCCACAAAGTCAAACAATGAAGTGAAGACTATTTCATAAGCAAATCCAAGCATGCCGTATATAAGCAGCCGAAACCAAGGGTTTACAGCCATGATGTACTCACGAAGAGAAAAAAATTACCTAGAAGAGAGAGAAAGAATTAAAACGTTCGTGATTATTACAGAAAGGGAGGGATACATAAGTGTGTTATTAACCGATAGGTCAATGTAGCTGAATACTGCCCTCTTTTAATCAGAAATTCTATGGACTGACAGGATGTCGTGTCCCAAAACCAAAAAGGGTACGCGGTCAATATTCGCCCTTTTGATCAAACAAGTTTGAACAATAAATTATTCATTACTGGCACAAAGATTCCACCAATAAATGTAAAAAGAAAAAAAATCACTACACTTACCGGGGTTTTCTTTTATACAAATTAGTAACAATTTCTATCGTTAAAGCCTAATAAACCCGCCCGTCAAACAAAAAAAAACTGATACCACACGGAGCCGATGAAAACTCAAAGTAAATACACGAAGGCGAAAATGATTATAAGTAGTTAGATACATTGTACTTTGTGTTTGCCTCCATAGAAATAGTATTGGAAAATATCCAATCAATTATGTTTCGAATCATTGTGATTAAACACTGTTTGACACGGTAGGACACCTTTAAAACACTAATGTCTCGCAGAAATACTTTTTCTGAACCAGTTAATCAGAAAAATGCAAGTACGGAGTCCCCCACTTTTACTAATGAACGATTTACACCGGATGAAACTACTCTGTAAAGTATTTTTCAACATCAAAGATCTATAACAGGCTGACAATTATTTCCAAGGCAATAAAACAGCTTAACAGGTAATATATTGACAAACACAATGCCTATTGTGTCAGAAAAATCACACTTTTCATCGTGAAATTAGGACTCACCAAATCAACAACTCCATAGAAATTTCTGCCAAGTGCCTTTGACCAGTAACCACCGAAGTTAACGATACCAACATTGTATTGGCGATAGTAGAATCGCGACGATTTTCAGTAGCAATAAATTATATTTAATCCATGTGCTTATTTCGGTTTAGCTGAGAGGTACTAAATTTTGTTTTGTCATTCACAGATGGAGATTTTATCACATTTGAGCAGTTGTTTGTTGTGCAAATACTACTAAATTTCACGGTCTATGACCGAGGTGTCATAAATGACTCGTGGTAACCAAACGATTCTAGGACAAAGTATAGCAGTTACGGGGCAAAAAAAAGCAGAAGTCTTCATAAATGGTGAATGAATAGTGGCTGTACTTTGAAAGAGTCAATTAAGCTGTCATACGTTTCAGTTCCGCCCGGCTCGCTTGCTGTGAAAATTTTCAATTTATTTAATCGCCTTTCCACCTCACGAGTCCCACGCAAACACGATTTATCTATTTTTACAGAAGATTAGACGCTGAAAATGGAGTAAATAATAATATCCTTACCTGTGTGAGAGGTAATTCCTCAATTTGAACAGCAAGCAATTTTGCGAACAACCGGCGGTGCTTGTCGAGTAATGGTTAGTAAACAAAGTATTACTACCGCGTAAGACTAGAAACTACTTATTCCCAGTCCCCAGTCTCTTTCCTATCATTGCGAAAAAATGGCGGTCGTTGTAAATGGTGATCCCGAGTATTGTTATTAGTTTTTTCGTTATGGCGAGTATGAATCCGAAAACTTCACCGTTTCCAGGTGGTTTTGACCTTCGGCATCGCCTTAAGTTCACTCAAGAGGGTTTAGAAGACGATCTGTGGTATGTAACGCATCTTTCAATGAGGTAAGAGCCTATATGCATTCAGTTGCACGAACATTTGCAAACTCTCATGTTCTTCTGGTACAAACAATCTGTTTGCAAATGTTATAAATTATTTTTGATGAAAGACTGGTGCAGAGTATAGCTTCTTTCAAGAGATCTATTAAATTTCGAAATCAGTGGGAACATATACAACATATATAGCATATAATATATAGATTTAACCAAGCCTAAAAGCGGAGCTCGCATTTTTTTTTCCTGCACGTCCCAAGGGCACAACGCCTTGCCCCGGCCAGGACTAGAACCCTGGTCGTCCGCCTCGGAGCTCAGTGCACTGACCACTGGACTACTGGAGAAAGAGTGGCTTTGGCGTGCCCGCGGTACAGTTGACCACGCATGTTAAAAGTAGCATCTTGTACGGTCGGTCGTACGGTCGTAAGTCCAAATTTTTTCGGCTTGATGGGTTACTACTACCATTTTGTATAATTATGGGGCTACGCTCTGTGAGCTCCATTATTATTAAAATTAATTAATTGATAAATTGTTAAATTAATAAAATTAATAAATTATCATTAATAATAAATAAATTGATTAATTAATATATATATCTGACTAGCAAATGGGAAGTCTTAGGGCATGCACAGGAACCCATTGTCATTTATTTTTCTTAAGCATTTTGAAAGTTCATTTTACATCGTAAGGGTAGCATTAACACAATTATTTTTTATTATTTTCCATACTCCAAACATTTATATTCCGCTGTTTTCCTTAGCTTGTTTCTATCTTTGCCACAATGTTTGATAGGGCTTTTATATATTACAATTTCAGCCCAAAACAAGACATGTTTGCAGTTGGAGGTAACAAGAGTGTAGATTAGTTTATTGTTTTTATGTTTTTCTAGTTATCTCAAGCTGAGATCCAGACCTGAGTGCCAGCCTGACTAAGACCTTATTTCATAAAAAATTTATTTAGTTATGTATTTTAACATTCATGTGGATTAATTAGTTTTAATTTTAATACCTATTCATAGGACCACAAGGCTCTATTAAGCTTTTAAACATGGACACCCTTCTTTATGTTGCAGATTTTAAAGGTGAAGTTTTGATCTCATTATTAAATGGATGTTCAATTGATATAATAAATACTTTATGTTATTTTCACTGTGCCTATAGAGAGGCTGTCCTAATAGAAAAACACAAAAGTCCTAATGTTTCTTTTGACCAGCAGTGACTGAACAGATGAGGGTTGGATAGATTTTCCTTTTAATCTTATTTTGAGTTTGGTTCTTTATAGTCTACACATATTTGTTTAAACTCTTATACAGCTTTCAAAATAGATGAAACAAAGAAATTTTAAGTGGTTGGCTTGATATCTTAGGAAAATTGGAAAAACTAGAGCATACTTTAAATAACTCACCCAGATGATTTCTATTGAAGCATAAGATAGAGAGATTTTTACATCATTGTATATTTCACTTTTAATTAACAGCTCATTCTGCAAGGATTACAGGTATAGAATATTGTCATACTAATGAACACTGCTTCTGGTCCACATCCATGGATACTGCGCTTAGGTTTGTAAATTAATCATTATAGCAGCTCTAAAGGGATGCTTACATGCACAGGCATGATTAGAGACTTTAGTAATGGAAAATTTTCGTGATTGTGCAATGCTCCTTCTTAAAAATTTCTTTTGAAAAAATGAGAAAGTAACTGATGATTTACAATAAATGGCTTCCAATTACAGTCACAATCTTCCACCTATGTCATTGTTTGAAAGGTTTGATATTTACTACAGAAGTTTTTGCAATCCCAGATTCAATTTTGAAGTACTCGTAGTTGAGACACTGAATTTTTGGATGGCTGATTGCTTCCCCCATAATGATGAATTATTTTAACTCTCACTTTTTTTGTGATTTTGTTTTTATTTAATAATTAGTTACTGGGATTCAAGAAAGGCATTTAAAGCACCAGTTTACAGGATCCTGAGTATGTTATAAAATTATCTTTGCATGATTATTATTACAGGGTATTTACCGGTAATCATTTTTGATGAGAATCCTACATTCCACAATGTGATCTTTTTTACAAGATCTTGTTATTTATTTCTTGAGAATTCCCTTCTGACTTAGTACAGGAAGCAACTATACATTCTTGCAGTATGTTGTTATTCTTTGATGGGATTTAGCTTATCCAAGTTTCCAGAGCCCCAGGCTTTCACCATAACAATTGTTTCCAGTACCATGCTGTAACATGTTCACAAAATAATGGAACCCAAAAAAAGTTTCTCATTGACACATTCAGCCCTATTGTTTAAAATTTAAGTGAAAGGTGTTTTCTTGCTCTGATTTTTAGTCAAGAAATTCTTCAGTTTTGAATCTGCTTATTTATTAAGTTAGATCAGTTGTCTAAGTTCTCTCTTGTTTGCCATCTTGTATCATTCCCATAGTGCATTGCATGTTACCAGAGTTGGTGGCCCTCATGTTCAACAATCGATATGGTGTCAAAGGACTTTGGCTATTTTTGTTATGAAAGTATCCAAGTTCCATTTTGATGTACTTTAAACAACAAGTGATCATCCTGTCTCCTGAGTTCAAAGATATTAATGATGGGTTCCCCATGAATTTTCACAGAACCAAAAAATAGTTACAGATGGGTTCCCATGGTCTTTAAGCACAAAACCTAAAAATTGTTCTCAATGGAATTTGAAATCCTAGGGTTTGGTTTCTAGAGCATGAAGCTACTAGGAGTATATTAATTACTTTCGCCTGGATGGGAAAACAACCTTTTATAAGGTTACCCCTAGGCTTTTTATAGGCTTCTCTGACAATATGCCATTTTACAGTTGTGTACTTAAAGTTGCCAAGCCTTTGAATTTGAAGGTGACCTTGTTGTGATAGATACCAGTATCTAGTTAGAATCCTAACAAATTAATTTACAAGGTCAACCTTAGCTTTACTCCTATTCAAAGGCTTGGCAACCAAGCACATAACTGTAAAATGGAGGTAAAGGGTCAAACCCAGAGCTCTGGACTTGGAGTCCCTCCAAATGATCTTCTCATGATCATGTTTGTATAATTCTAGGGCTGAGCTGCCTATCAGTGATTGGTGGACTTGATTCCCTTACCTCCATGTAATCAGGCTCAGAATGCTTTTAATGATAATGAGTTTTCTTTTCCTTCAGGCCCAAACAACTGCTCTTTTACTGCTTGTGGTTTGAATTGTTCAGATGAAATTGTTGCAGCTGCTACAGAGCCTTATGGTGAAGATGTCTGTCTCTACCTATGGTAAGATCCTACTCATCAGCAAAAATGTATTTCTCTAGATGAATAAGACCTCATCAAGACATATAATATTCTCTCTTAACCCTTTACACCCTAACATCAATATGCATATTCTCCACACACCTTTCCATACAGCTCTTATGGTGCTGACTAGGAGTATTTGTTTAACAGTCAAGAGCTGTTGATGATCATTTCCTTTCATCTCATGACTTTGATGTGTGATTCAGGGGTGATATTGTTAGGAGAAATTAGATTCTAGTCACTCTTTGTGGTCAAAGGGTTAAGAGGTGTGAGGTTTATGCTTATTTTCACCCCTCACTCCCCCACTTTCTTAAAATTTAAATGCTCGAAATTGAGTTCTTATGGACTTTTTTAAAATTTCCATTGAAGCTAAAATTATTGACCAAACAACAGATGAACAATCTTATCTTACAGCAGTTCTATACACTCCCCCCCTCTTTTAAATTCCTTGATGAGTAACTATTGGTATTGATTGAATTATATGAATCAGCTTTTACTATAAGTCCTAGTGGGGCATGTGTTGCAAGACAAATCATGTAGTTTGAGTTTACCTGGGCACTAAGATGCATTCTCTGGGTGGAAAGTAAGTGTTATCTCAAATGACACGAAGTGTTATCTCAAATGACATGAAATAAATCTTATTTGACCTCTGAGTGACATGTGACCAAGTGTTCCTTAAGGGTAACTGCAGTTACTGTTGGTAATAGCAGAGAGTTAAGCCCAGTTAAAGAACTTGGGCTTTGCCATGGCTTGAATTCATTCCTTCTAGATACCCTTTGGGTGCTACCACCAACTGAGCTATGGAACCTCAAAGTTGGGATTGAGAAAAAGTTTAATGAATGCCTTTTTTTTAAAATTCTGATTTCTTAGTAACTTACTGTCAATTTCAGCGCACGCATTAAAGCAAAATGCCAAGCCAATTTCCAAAGAGAAAAGGTCACAACAAGCAGAACTGTTCATCACTGGAAACTGAAAATTATTGTGTGAAACATGGTATTAATAATGATTAAGTGACAAAAATTGCTCCATATTTGCCCTGGCACTAATGCATACTCGTCAACTAAGCGCTTTAGCGACTAAGCAATTTGCAACAAAGCAGATGCTTCTTGCTAAACCAACCCAATAGTGCAGTTTCATTGAAAATTTCTGCACAAAATTGCGAATTCATTATCAGTCTCTGAATTTGGTAAGGTATGGACCAAATGCAGTGACACTGCACATGGTTGATACAGGTTTCCCTTACAGGTTATTTTGCTCTCTTTGGGATGTTTGGTTGTTAAGTAATTAATTTTTGATGAAGGACAAGGTAGTGGTCTGTGGCTTGGGTCAGGTTGTCAAAACATGTTGCTGCTGCTGATAACAGTCTTCTGCAGGACTAATCCCTCACCCATGCGATCAGACTTTGTGATCATGAATAATCTTAGGAAAGCACAAGAGGTGTCTTATGATGAACGAGAAAGGGGCTGTACAATATTCCTATCCTTACATGCTTTGGGACTTGTCATAATCCTTTGTATTATTTACTGGTGGTGACCATGGAATATTCACGTAATGCTGATGAAGCACATATTTTTGTGTATTAAGGAAAAGATCAAGTCAAGATGATCTGTTTACCAACAATTCATTTATTCTTTCCATAGGGATATTAGACAACTTAATGCTGAAAAGTTGCTGCAGACTCACATGGATATGTACACAGACTCGCATAATAGTGAAATTACTCAGGTATCACTGTAGCCTGTTGGGATGGTGATTTATCTCTTGAGCTTTTCTCTCACAGTGCCTCTCTCTGCCCAAGGGTATAAATATTTATAATAAAAACTAATAAATAAATAACTATTTGTATTCAGGAAGGTTTCTAGTTAAAGCCCTCCTCAGTTGTCTGTAGTTGAAAA
This sequence comes from Pocillopora verrucosa, assembly GCF_036669915.1. NCBI lineage: Eukaryota > Metazoa > Cnidaria > Anthozoa > Scleractinia > Pocilloporidae > Pocillopora > Pocillopora verrucosa. The sequence goes on from NC_089314.1 coordinate 21,210,637, forward strand.
TCCAGTTATACAAGGCTATGTGTCAGAATAACAAACTGTGTCAAAGCTCAAGGCATATGGTTTCATAGATTTAATTTACATGTGTGTTTACTGTTTACTATTTACTTAATGCAGATCCAGTTCAATCCACTTCAGACTCATCAAATGGCAACTGGCTCCACTGTATGTACAGTTTTTGTATTATTTTAAATTGAAATAATAAATACTGATGAATAATTAGGAAAGCCTTAAACTAACGATAGTTCTGATCAATCAGGGTTTTGGTGTCCACAAAAAGAAGACATTGCGAGCATTTTTGGCCAGAACTTCCATTCCAGATCCCATCAACGGTTTTTCATGCTCAAATTTGTATTCTCTCTATGCTTTCCTGCTTTTTGCTGACCAAAAAGAAAAGGAAATTGTATTAAGACTTCTCTATACTCCTCTACTAATGGAAATTTAACTGCTTTTGTTGTCACTGATGATTACAACCTAACATCAGTATGTATATTCTCCATACTGTCCTATGATGCTGACAAGGAGATTTTCTTTAACCCTTTAACTCCATGAGTGACCAAGACAGAATTTCTCCTTACAATATCAATACGATATCAATCAGAAGCATGATAAGAATTTAAGTAAAGTTATCAATGAATGGATTATTAGTTGATCTCATACCAAATTCTCTTAGCTACAGCTACTCTAATTCACTGAGGTACAGTAGCTTACAGTACTGTAACTATTAGAATTGCACAGTCGATAGTAAGGAGAATTTCCAATGAGATCTTGGGAGTGAAAGGGTTGGTGATCATTTCTACTCTAGTGACCCCAATGTTTGATTCAGCAGTAATATTATAGGGGGAAATTAGTCACTCTTAGGGTGTTCAGGATTAAGGGACTGCCGTAAGTTCTTTCATCTTACGGTGTAACTTACTTTTATTGATGTTTTTCTACAGGATGGTTTGATCTGTTTATTTGATGTATCTAAAGGAAATGAAGATGATGCCCTGGACTCAGTACTAAACACAGGATCCTCTGTGGTATGTGCTTTGATAAATGTTTAATCATAAAATGGGGTAAACAAGAGTGAGACTGCCTTTGGGTAGATTTGAGGAAAGCCAAGAAAGCCTTAGTCTTAGAAAATATTAAAATTATGTTTTTGTTTTTTTTTCAATATATACTTTTGTATCAAAGGAGTCCTACAAGCACTTGTTAACCCATTGTTGGAAAGAGAGTCAGAGAGTGTGCACTCTCACTTCAATAGTAATATTCCCTTTTTCAAAATTCTTTGGATTAATCCCTCATGTTTTTCATGCATGCAAAGCTCCAGTTGATAAGGGGTCTCAGGTCAAACAAGATACTAAGAGGCTGCTATGTTTGTCTCAGAAATAATTAAAATTTAACAGCTCCTCACCACTTAATTCATAATGCAGAAACTACATATGAGAACTGAGAGGAGTGTGTAATCTGCTGAGTGACTTATCTTGAGTCTGCAAGAGATTTAGCCTGTGATTATTATTGATCATGTGCAGATAAGCTGAGATTAAACTGAACTAAACTGATCTGAATTGTCATCTTGATTTTGTTTTGTCCAAACTTTGAGTATTTTTGTTGTGTTGCTGTTGTTTAAACCATGTTTCAAGCTTGTGATTACATCAAACTGAATGTTTACACAAGAAACTTACATAAATAAGCCAGGGTATGTTAGCTTAATACAGTAAGAGCCTTTTCTCATCTGGTTTGATGTGAAACGAGTTCACTCTTCTTTGATGCTTTTGTCATGTTACTTTTTAGTGATTGAAAAATTACAATAAATTTTTTGATGATGTTTTTGCGGTATGTTTTTGTAATCAAGGTTTGGCTGATAACCTTTAGTGGGACCTTGATTATTCTGGATATCACAAAAACTAAATCTAATAATTATTTTATGATACATTGAATGAAAAAAAAATGGTCTGAAGAAACTGGACCTGATAATTTATTTGCGAACATGTAAAAATATACAAATCAACAAGCCACACAAAGGGCAAGAACTTGACATGATTACCCTTAGAAATCATTTAAAGTGGTCATACATGAAATGATTACCTGTGAGCTTGAGTGTCCTTGACATGATTATTGTACAATCTGCAGCCATATGTGGATGACATCCTGGGTGCTGATTTCAAAAATCCATTGTATGCTTTCGGCCTATCAGAAAAGAAATAGTGATTTGAATGTACAGTAATGAACTATATTCCTTTCCTTGTAGAGTCAAATTGGTTATTTTGGTCCAAAGTTGGCAGACCTCTATTGTCTGACTCATATTGAGACTCTTCAGCTGTGGGATACTGTTGAGGTATGGGTCTCTTTGGGTGTTTTGTTTGATATCACTGCATTTGGTATGCAGTAGACTTTATTTACGTCCAATGTCTATACTGAAATTAATGTAACATTATTTGCTCAAATGTTCTTTGAACTGTTCAAACAAGTATACACAGAACAAATTTAAGAGATCATTGCAGCTAAGAACACTACTGAACTAGTAGTTGAAAATAGGACCTGAAAAAAATTCAGGCCCATTTTCAACTACTAGTTCAGTAGTGTTCTTAGCTGCGAGGATCTCTTAAATTCGTTTCTTCACCGCGATGCAAATATATGAATTTCATATATCTAAAATCATTATTCATCACCTGGATGGTTTATTTGGACCCAACATATTGATCAGCTCCCAGTTGGCTTGTTAGCTCAGTTGGTAGAAGGCTGCACCGGTATTGCAGAGGTCATGGGTTCAAATCTCGTACGGTCCTGAATTTTTTTCAGGTCTTATTTTCAACTACTAGTTCAGTAGTGTTCTTAGCTGCGAGGATCTCTTAAATTCGTCTCTTCACCGCAGTGCAAATATATGAATTTCATATATCTAAAATCATTATTCATCACTTGGATGGTTTATTTGAACCCAACATATTGACCAGCTCCCAGTTGGCTTGTTAGCTCAGTTGGTAGAAGGCTGCACCGGTATTGCAGAGGTCATGGGTTCAAATCTCGTACGGTCCTGAATTTTTTTCAGGTCTTATTTTCAAATACTAGTTCAGCAGTGTTCTTAGCTGCGAGGATCTCTTAAATTCGTCTCTTCACCGCAGTGCAAATATGTGAATTTCATATATCTAAAATCATTAAGTATACACAGGTTTTTCTGTAAACTTTGCAGTTTGTGCTCTACATTTGTAAGTTGCTCGTGAAGCCCGAAGAAAGAATTCGTAATCGGAGAGAGTAAGTGAGATGGTTGGGAGAACAGGAAATTTGCAGTAAGAATATGTGCTCGTCGCTGATGTGTGTCTTTCTTTCTCAGGGTACAATGACTACACATTTCACCAACCCCAGGGAAGAAAATGGGGTAAGCGTACGACCAGCTGCTCAAGATCAATGCAATAGTCTGATAAATTTCCTTGACTTTATTTTTACATTTATTTTCTTTTTTATTCTGTGCTATTTTCTGCTCTTTATTAACTACCAAACCAAAGTTTTGCTCAGTGAGTTTCCATTAATCCGCATAAATGTCAACTGGTGCACATCACTGGGTCTTTTATTGGTTTCCAGAGCAAGAAGCATGTGCAGTAAGAAGACTCCCCATGGTGAATATTAACCAGTTACACCCTAATATCAGTATGCATATTCTCCATACTGTTCTCCATACATTTGCTAAAGTGCTGGAATGGAGAATTTGTTTTAAAAACGGGAGCCTCTGTAGTTAGTGATCATTTCCTTCATTATCTTGACCTTAATGTTTGATTCAGGGTTGATGTTGTAACAAGGAATTACACGCTAGTCTTTCTTACAGGTTTAAAGGTTAACTGTTAGTTATCGCTCAGCTGGTCATCGTTTTTTCTCTGACAGTTCAAGGGTCCTTGTGCACACTCTTGGTTAGAGAGAGGCAACAGGAGGGTTTTTACAAAGCACAATGGTCAAAATGACAAAGTCAATAAAAGTTCCTCCTATCTCCAGCTTAGATTATCACTAGTTTCAAGGTTTTACGTCTACCACCAAGTGGAGATTGGTAGAGTGGACGGAAAAATGTTACGACTTTTTCTCGTAACGACTCGATAAAAGACCCCTCCTGTGGAAGAGCAAGGTGTGATAACCAAGTAACCTCAATTTAAATGTTTGACTTCTAATTTGCAGACTGAAGACAATTTTGACTACTTCGTCAATTGCATCCATCACCCAACAGAAAAACAGTTGTACTTTGTTGGAGGCACAAACAGGTGTGTTTGCCAGATTTTTGTCTTCTTTACCCTAGTCACAGGAGTTTTAATAGAAGCCGTTTACCGGTGGTCCACCACTGTCTGTTGAGCCGGCCCTCGTGGTTGGGTTTCGAGCCGTCTCGTGTACCATCGGCAGCCACTTATGGAAAAAAAAATTATTGTCAACCCTTTAGTTTGTGTTATTTTCTTATGATGGACGATAAACAATACCCTGAGTATGTCAGGGGAAGAGTTGGTTTTCTCCTCTTAGTTGAGACTGTTTTAGACAGTCGCCTTTGATTTTCATGTTATGTCATCTTTGTTTCCGTTAGTGGCCGCCTTCATGTGTTTCATGTCAAAGATTCTGAGTTGGAGCCGGTTTGCCCTTTGATGGGAGGACACACTTCCACCGTCAGATGTCTTCAGTGGGATTACAAAGTTAGTATTTACAAAAAAAACCGATGGTAAATTTCTTGCTATTCAAATGCACAAAATATTTTAAGGAATAACGTTTTCCTCTCTCTCAAACGTCTGCCTCTACGCTAGCTGCGTTATTGATCTCCCTCCTATCCTGAATAGTAATGTTGTTGCTTTTATTGTAAAATTTGGGAAAGGAGTGAAAGGCGGGAATAGCATTGATGAAATGGGGAAGGGTGGAATGGATGTTCCCGATGAGGGTTCGAACCAATAATCTCCTGGTATTAAGCTTGAGTCTCTTCGAAACTTGGAAGAAATTCGCGACAGCAAGGGTCAGTGAAAGGAAGACTATGAAATGTTTAGGGTGGGGCCGCCTCACCATGAAGGAGCAGCAATATGCGCCTTGTCCATTCGAGCTTTGACGTAGCGATATGCTCTAACTTTGCGAGCAAATTTTCCCGAGCAAAAACTTCATGTTGCTGTGCTTTTCAATCGTGACTTTGGGTTTCTTTTGTTTTCTCTTTTTCTTTTTCGATTTTAGTCTGAGACCCTTTTGACCGGAGGGGAAGATTCTATAATTTCCTGTTGGAGGTCTGCAAGGCCTCAGACGAGCGCGGCAGGCAAGGTGGGTAGATTATCGCGTTTCTCTTTCCTGATATGAAAAAAATAAATTACATCATATTAATTTTATTGTGTTGGCCTAATTAGAGCAACAAGCATATGGCGACGGGGGGGAAAAGGGGCTCATTAAATGGTGGCTGGAAATTATGGAAATTTATACTTATAAAAGTCAAACAGGAAATAAAATAATGCGAGAAGACTTTGTTACTGAATATTTTATGCAAAGGTGTACTTTACGTAAAAAACTTGCTACGTAACCGGCGAACTTGGGTCGCCAAATTTACAAATGTCGCCGTAAATTTAGTCGCCGTGGTTTGGAGCACTGGTTTCACACTCTCGCATTACTATAAAGTTGGGCACGCCTTGAGTATTTCTTATATCGCCACGTATGTAACTTCCAGAAATTGGCATTTTGATATCTGCACATGAACGAAACACCTAGATTTATGTATGAAACAACTGGATTTATTTCGCTCAAGCGCGCGCCATAAATCCGAGCGGCAACAAACCAGATTCCGTAACTAGCAGCGCGGACTGGGGAAACGAGGTTTGTGGAATATATTTTTTATCTCTGGGTTCGACTAGAGGGGGGAGATTATAATTCAAACAAGGTTTTGAATTCAGCAGGCCGCACAGTGAACATGGCCCGCTAAAGTAGCCAATCATAGCGCTCGTACAAACCAAGAGATATAGTTACAGTATAGTAATAATTGATTATCATTAATATACCTTTCAGAGCAAAGTAGGTTGTCAAATAGTGGCATAAGTTAATCTTGATCTCTAATTACACATTTTAGTATATTTTACGGTATTCTTGTTGTATATATTTCAGTCTGCAGACTGGCCTTCGGGATTTGACACAATTAACATTACGTGTCCATTCCGATTAAAGGGTCTTTTTCTGTTTTATTGGCGACTGACATGTATATATCAAGTTTGAGAGCTCTCTTTGTTAGTCTAGCAATGAAACTCTCAATCCACATACTTCTTTGAAATCAATCTTGACGCTAAGCTTGGCAATTAGGAAGTCCTTATTCAAGCTAAGGGTCAAATAGGGGATTTTTACTATAATCTGTAGAGGAACGCTTGGAATATTTATAAAGTCCAGATTGCGGATTGAGGAAGGAGATTGACCCCGGAAACAGAGGCCAATAGTGATCTCAATCTACTATTTTCCTAAGAAGTAATACTTCAAGATTTTGCCAATATATCTCGACTTGCAAGTGCTAATCTGATGTTCCTTCCCACTTATATTGTGAATAACGATCTTTGAATTTTTGGATTTCCCTTTTGCTCTGTTTTATTAATCCGGAAAGTTTTAAAGCAATGAAGAAATTCCATTCTTGGAAAGGTTTTAGTTACGTCTAAGAGCTAAGAGGAACAGAATTTCTCAGTCGTGGTTTTCAATTCTCTAAATTACTTGGTAAAGTCTTTCCTTTCCTTGAATTAGATCCGATATATGCTCGCTATTTTTGAATTTTCAAGCATTAGGAAAATCTTATACAACTATCCTACTAATACAGTTGAGCATTTACTTCCTAATGCTTTGACTTGTAAGGATTTGTTTCCTTGATAAATGGCAAAAACTAGAGTCATGACTGAGCAAACTTTCCACCAGTTGACCCGCCAAATTACCGAATATTTTCCCTCGCGCGCGAACTAGTCTAATTCTGTCACGTGACACAGTTTGCACAAACTAAAACGGCGAAATATTTGTGTTATTACACTGGTGATATTCCTCGAGTTTGAAACCTGCCCAATAAAATATAAATCTTCGTTTAAAGTCAAATTCAAGATTGTTTTGCTTTTGTTACAAATGAGAAACAAACCTATTTCATTCGCTCTCAAAGAGCGGTTTGGTTATAAGAGCGGATGATATCAACAGACAAGTACCGGGCATATTTTCGTGCCAAATGGGGAACCTTTTTTTATAGCGGTATCCACCTAAACCTCCAAATCAAAATGCCGCAAAAAGACACTTCACATGCTGAAGGCCGAGCGGTTGTTGCACAGCAGTGCTCATCCTCAAGCAAAGTTGTGCTTTTCGATTCACGTAAACGTTCCCCTCAGAGAACAAGTCTAAAAGTGGCACTATGATGAACTCGTGGATAAACTGTGCTGAGTCTAATTTGAATACACTTCTATTGTGCTGAAAGCCAAGGGTCATTTTTTTCATTTTGCCGGGTAAAATCAAAGGTTGCAAAATAAACCTGCTATTTAATTTCGATCCGACCAAAATTGGGAAATGTCAGTATTTTACATTTTGATCAATTTCGCGGTACGTATCCGACTTAAGTCCTTCCCAATTAATCGGCTCGCCATCTTCAGTAAGCTGCATGCTCTTCCTAGACTCGTAGGGCTTTTCTGATGAGACAAAATTTTGCATCTCCACATTACTCCTTCCAATGCTTTGCACATCCGCGACTAGAAAGGAAAACCGAAAGTTCGGTTCCCTCTATTTCCGTGAACCTGAACCGCTTGTGCCTTAAATTATCGGCTGTTTCTATCCCCTTTGTTGTTGTCGTGTTCTTTTCAACTCTGTATTTAAAGGTACATTTACCACTTATACCGCTCGACGACCTGTTTATCACTAATTTTTTTGTCTTCCCCCACTGTTAAATTTTTGAAGGAAGATTGTGAGCGTGTTTACAACAAAGGTTTCAGTTTGTATTTGAACTACTATCAACCCATTATCGCTAGTAATAATGTTATTGTTGTACTGCGTCATCTTAAATTATTTTTTGGTTCATTCCTCGATATGCCGGCTGATCGACAGACTTAGGCCGCCATTCACTGCATGGTGACTCGAGAATTTCATTAAATGTAGTGTTTGGCATATTTTTCCCTGCTGCTTTGTCATCTTAACCTTGGCTTTCAAACAAATTCAAACTTAGCCCAAGGTCGTGCCAAATGATTTGAAATTGCATTAGCTGATTATACATATTTTGCATAGATGCACTTACCGCTGCTTGTTTAAGAGTCAGATGTCACCAGTCTGGCTGTACAAACTTAACGACAAGCTCGAAGAAATGTTTAGATCTGTTAACACCGGAAGGAAACAATGTAAAGCACTTACAAGTCGAGTTTTATTTGACGTTTTTCCGTTACAGGCTGAATCAGGCATGAAGGACAAATTAAAAGTTCACGGAAACAAGCCTTACAACAAACCGGCCGGTGACGCACAAGAGACGTAACCGCGCGTGATCTGTTGGCAGCGCTCGACAGCGCTTCTGAAGCTGTAGAGGCAAATACCGTCTGGGAAGTCACATCACTTTAAGGAGGAAATACTTCGACACATTCGAAACTGCTGAGCACTAATGCGACTATTTCGAGTTTGTCGCTCGAAATCCGTTCCAATCTTCTCCGTACTTAAACATCGGCGTTCCTCTTTCACTCATTCTTACTTCTTTGGTGTTTATCTACACAAGCAAACGGCTTCTATTTAATATTTTAAAGTAACTTCCTTACGATAGTTTGATGCCAGTATTTTTTGCAACGTCAAAATTAGCTTTTACTGATTGAAATAGGAAGAAATTCGAGTATAGTGACTAAATCGTTTAAATGAACTCTGAACCGAACCTAGGAATCAATCAAAAGAGAATCACCATGGCTGAAGATGGAGAAGATTGAAAAAGATTGCAAATGAGGAATTATAGAGGAATATTTTTAAGATACCTAGGCCGCGACACAGCTCCCGTAAGGTTTTAATTTATTTAAGGGCACCTGTCCAAGACGCCAGTACGACACAAAAATTTCCGCGATCGTTGATACTGTATGCCTCGGAAGGCAACTTTTACACGTTTTTTTTTAGCATCACTCAGTTTATTTTAGGACCCCAGATGTAAGAATTCATGGTTGCATGTTAGCAGCCGAAAACGGCTAACGGTGTGCGTGGGTAACCCGGCGAGAGTGACGCAACAGAGTCACGATAGCTTGTGGAAAGATAGAATGACCACCCAGAACTATTCAGACACTTCTGGCACATACCGGCGAGGACTAAAACTGAGAGAGACAGTTTTGATAAGCTTGCCAGCAGCGCCCCCCTAGAATTAAGTTATTATTTTTGTTATTTTCATTTCCACGTGCCGCTATTTACGCCACTCAGGCATCACGTTCACTTCGGCAGCTCATAGTAAGCCCCTTATAAGTTGGCATCAACTACTTCTTCTCCGGAGCTCATCAATCCATAGGAGTGAGTAGCATCCAATTTCTCCTCATAATATTACTAGTGAATATAGCATGTAGGTCACAAGGATAAAGGAAGTCATAAAATCTGAAGGAGCTATTGATTGTTAAAAAAATTTCCTATGTTACTACCTAGGAAATGTATAGAATGTGCATACTGATAGTAGGATGTAAAGGGAACGACTCCTCTTTACACACTGTCGCTATGATGATTCGAGTATGGTAACTTTCTATTGTGTCACAAGGTAACTCGAACTGAGAGGCGTGCCATTTTGTCTGAAAGTACAAGTACGATTTCAAATCGAAATTACATGACACGAAATTATACTGTTTTTTATATATCCATTTTATAATTGTCCTTCATCGTTATTCGGAATCGATCATCAAATCCGTTTATTGACAAAAGGTGCTAGCAACACTTCTCAAATTGATCGACTATGAGTGTAACAGGCTTCGAAATCTGATTGTTTCAGTAAAAGATGCAATTAGAACAAGAAATCGTGCGATTCGTAAATAAATCGCACTGCTATGAGTCAATCAGATTACACGATAAACCAGTTATTTCATTATGGACTTACATGCATGTGTATGAATGTAAAAAGTTCAAGCCGTAAAGGTTATGATCAAATGCTTCAGCTGTAATTTCTGTACGGTTCACGCGTTTATAGATGATCGCAAACTTTCTCTTAAGATATTTTACTAAGGAGGACGTTTTACACTTAATTACTGTTACGAATGAAATGACTAATTTGTAAATAAAGTTGACAAATTTATGATGTTATCAAGCTTTCTTCAGTTTTTAAAATGTAATCATAAAAAGTTGTAAACCCCGCGCACTACTGAGTAAGGGGGGACAGTGCATGGTCTGGGAAAGAACTCTTGTACGTAGCGAGTCGAAGTTCAGAATGAATCGAGTAGAAGTGGGAGATATGGGAAACCTTCGTGTCGTTAGAAGGATACCTCAACATCCGTTTTAAGAAACAACTAACCACAGTAAAGAGGTGTATTCCTACTTCTCGTTTAACCTCTATAGTCCTAGCCACGCTCACATGCATGAAAATTACTCGCTCCAAAACTTTTACACGTATCTGCTGATCTAAGTGCAGATCTAAAATTACCACATTTGAAAGTTTTACCAAATTGTAAGCATTTTCCCCTGCACATTTGTAAGTCGCCACTAGGCGTGACTTTTATAAAGAACTGAACAGTACTTCAACTATCATACGTATAAAAAAATAACAAAATTTTCAATTCCTTTTCATCATTGTTACTAGTTCACGGGACCGTCTTCGTCCTTGGTATAATCTTAGATATAAACGTAAGATCGCATGAAAGTGTAGGGTTCCATATTTGAACTATAACAGCAAACAACTTAGCTTTTCATATACGTCAAAAAATCACGGTAACAGGAACTGGCCAATCATAGATGGATCCCTGCTCTTGGACTGGTGAAACACCTTTTTTTATCACTGCATTCTAGAACGAGTTCGGAATAAGTCGTTGAATTTACGAAATATCGCATAACAAGATTAACTTTTGGCGGCAAATCATCAAAAATTAACGCTACTGCTGCTACTACCAAGAGTAGTCTTACTTCCACCAAGGCTACAACCACCACTATTGCTATTTCTCCTATCGTTCTGATTACAATTTTTTCTGTTATCGCTTCATCTTAAGGAGCGTTATGCTTGGCTGTGTGATTTGCTGGTTTTCATAGCTGTGATTGCGCGCATATCCGAGATGTGCTCTCCCACAGCTCCTTTTTATCGTGAGCACCCAAGCTTCTGGAATTTCTATTTCACTGTGTCCATGTTGAAGAAGCGGGGGTGAAGTCTTTTACGAAAGTGTGTGTAACAGCGGGATCACGATCATTAAACGTTCCAGTGCGGGGCAGTGATTTATGAATACCCTTTTTAACGCCAAGAAAGCATTTTTCAAATATTTTGAAAGCGAAATTCTATTGGAAAAAGTGCCATCTAAGTACTCATAATATTATTATCATAATTAAAAAAAAAACAGTAGATTGAATGAGACAATGGACAAAGGTTCCCAACCGAGCGGGAAAACGCGAATGGCGATTGCTTGCTTCAGATCAGAGTTTCGATTCTCTACAGAAATCGAGTAGGTAACTCTCAAATCGCAAAAATATAAATTTTTGATAAAAACAGTTTTTCAATTTGAAACAACACGAAGCATCGCTGACGCCGACAGTTATTGTTGCATAAGCAGTGGTATAATAGTTGCCAAACCCACCCCTGAGAACACCACAACATGACGCACGCCTTCCATTTCCGGTGCCAAACCACTTTTAAAAATCCTTCGTTTCATTTTCCACTGGAATGATAACAATAATTATAAACTTCCGACCTTACCGGTGTACGCCTCGAGCAAGAAAACTAAGCCACCTACAATTTTCTCCTTCACTGATTTCACTCCATTGAAAGGCGTCAATGAGATCGATCGAGGAAACAGATAAAAACTTAAGAAAAAACAGCCATACAGTCAAATCCCTTTTAGCGACATTGTAATTCTAACGAAATTAAAATCAAGGATTGGTGCCTTCTTTAGAAAAATAATTTTTGTCACGTTTTGGGAAGAACAACAAGGCGGCAAGCTATTTTTACTGAGGAAAAAAAAAAAGGATTCAAGCAACATCTTCTTGACTGAATGCCAAAAACAGTTCAAAGCACGTCCAAATATGACAGGTTTTAGAAACGGATGCCGAATTCGGCAACCTTTCATATTCAAGAATGACCTTCCACGCAGAAATCTGCCAGCAATATTTCCTACCCGTCTGGCGACAACTGTCGGGCCACAAACGGATCCTTCCACTTAGAACATAGATTCAATTATTCAAGACTGAAAATAGCTGGCGTCGTAACTTCTATCAGACTATGAAGAGTTGTAAACCTTCTATCTAAGTCAACTAAACAATTGAAAAGAGAGGTTTTCTGTGGCAATGAAGTTGTTTCTCAAGAGTGAAATAGGATTCAATTGGGAAACAAGACTGCAGATTAAAATACTACGAGTGAACTTTGAGTTCATGCCTTAAATCCGAAAAAACAAAAAAAAAAACAGAGAAAAGAAAAAAACAAAACAAACCATACCATAACATTTCGGTTCTTGCTTTAGCTTACATTTTTATGCCGGACCAACCTTATGGGCCAACCAAGAGTGCAAAGTGCAAACAAAAAAAATTTATTTCATTGTTTTGTTTTTTGCTTTTTTTCAATTTTTTAATTACGACGGAAAAGGTAAAGCATATCTTTCTAATAAGAAAACACTGTGTAACAAGAAGTTTCCAATGCTTCCAGCAGGGACAGATTCGTGAACCATACATGGCTTATACCACACACTGAAATTAAAAGACCAATGACTGAGTACAAAGGGAGAGTCGAGACTGGCGCTTCATTATCATGTAAACTCTTCGATTCATTATTGAAAAAAAAAAGTTAAAAAAATTGTTCTAGATGGACAGCTGCTGAGTGCATGAAATACCTGCGCGTACAGTGCTCACAATGAAATAAGCCTACGCGATGTTTTTTTACAATTATTACTACGAAACCCCCCTTCTGCGAGCCAGACATTAGGGAAAATCACCCAATTTACGCGAAATATAGTACACGGAAGAGGGTACTTGCTGACATCGACCGATTGCGTCGTTGACTTTCTTGGCAAAAGTTACAATGATTCAATCCATCGAAGTCGATCTTAAAAGGAGTGTTTCCGAGCGATCGCGCAGTCGACTTTCTTTACAAAAGGTGGAATCCTTCCAAGTCGACCATAAAAGGCGTGTTTCACTGAATCGAAAACGTAAAAATTTGCGCGCCGAAAATGCCTCAGTAAAAATACAATACACGCAAAACCAGCGTCTAACGTTATTCAAGGTAAATGAGTTTTGTACTGTGTTCGGAAACCTTCATTTTTAAATTTATTTACTAGACATAAATGCCTCTTCTTGGAATACGGACGGGCCTATACCGTGAGAACTTAGGAGCCGATGAAGGATCGATGGCAAAAAAAGGAATACTGTAAGGAAACAATACTGAATTGCTAATCAGAGTGACCTCACTATAAAATAAATATCAGTGAAACATTCATCTGTTCATGTTGACCTTAAATGGATAAATTGTTGCAGCATCAGGGGAAGAAAATAAACCAAATTTCCCCGGGAAAAGAGTTGAAAAATATTTTCAATTGACATTAATGTTGTGCTACGGAAGTACTTGAGTTAGAAATGCATGCTAAGAAAACAAGCGTCGGCTAGATAACCAACAGGTAACAGTGCGGGTTTTTTGTCTTTCATTTTCATTCTTCTATGCAAACTGACATCACGATCCATTTACGCATACTTTTGAGTCAATGTCATTTTGTTTTAAAACTTTTTTTATATGTACCTGGATCGCGTCCACAATTCAAAGTAGCAATACGAAAAGAATGTGGATATCTGCTAGTTTTGATCGGTGCTCAACCGGACACGTCAGTTCATATAACGCGCGATAACACATCTTGGTATCCGATTAAAAACAGGGGCCACCTCCTAGCGACCTCTCGGCCACAATTCCCTACTATCCTTGCCAACTACGAATGTCTGACTATTGCATTACCACTTAAATTCGAACACAAAACTGTAAAGCTGAATAATGCAGACATAAACCTTATACACCTTCGGCGGTAAAAGAAGTTTTAAAGGAAAAAATGGGTTGAAAGTCATTTCGTGCAGAAAGCCTGAGAATGCAAGCTACGAAAACGATAGCCGAATAACATCTAACCTTTTATGTATTTAGATTAATAAGTTCCGGTGACATTTGGAATTTGTTTTACAAAAATAGCATACGGGGAGGGAGAGAGGCTTCATTGTGAATTAACCGAATATATTTTCAATGATTGTGTTCTGCGACCCCTCGTGTGGGAACTCACTCCGCCATGCTCTTGTGCTCCACTTCTGCATAAGAAAAGCAAAACTTACCTTACTCGTCAAAACTGAAGTATTTCTGTTCTCGACAACAAGCCGGCAACTTTATTTTGGCGGAAGCTCCGTGTGGAATCAAATCCTAAGCATGTAAACAAAACTTGTAGGCGGGTTACCGCATATAAACAGATAAACTACATTTACACGAAAATACAGGTGGATATTCAGAAGTTATTAGTAATAAGAATCTTCCCCTCGATAGCTAACTCACAAAAGATGGAGTTTCACATGGGACTAAGAGTCTGCTGTCTGTTTGAAATAATAATTGTTGAATTCTTCTAGGTCTTTGAACCTCAGTTCGACAATATGCATACGCGTAGGTGCTTGTACTTCGTACATTGAAGAGTTCAAAAATTACTTTACTTGCAAGAAGTTTCCTGTTCGAGTGTATGTTAAAGACAAGTCCATCCGGCGTATTCGCTTATTTTTCAAAACAAATCTGTCAAATCTTTAAGAGAACACCAACGTCACCCCGGTCAGTTTTACGCAAACCGTGGTCGAAAGACTGAGGCGCTCGCGCGGATCGTTCAGTCGCGTGGAAGTTGCGCGTTCATTCGCGTTGCAGAGGAGAGGTGGAGAAGCTGGTTCGCGCGAAAAATGATCCGATCTTTATAGGGTGGAACTGACTTTACTAAGTCCCTCAGGAGCTGGTTACCTTCCAAGAACAGCAAACAAGTGTCTCAAATTCTTAGGGTCGCGGTCCAAATATGTATGAAAAAGCTGGAAAAACCACTGGAAGCATTCCACAGGCTGAACGACCTGGAAAGCAGAGCATCAGGAATTACCACAATCGTTCAGATCCAAAACTGCTGCTAACGCTCTTCAAAACTAACAAGAAAAAGTTTTTGAATCCTTAGAGTTCTTAGAAAGATTAAAAAATTTCTTTACCCTAAAACTGCAACAAAAAGAGCCAGCCAAAAATAATAGATTTTACTCAAATCAAATGCCCGCAGTCATGCTGATTACACGCCGTACTTCTAAACGTGAAATGCAACTTTTGGTTAAATTATTTTGAAAACTTACAGGAAGTATTCCCAGTGCATTTTGAGTATTACAAGACTGAGTTGTTGTATCTACAGTCCGGAACCTCCTCCGAGAACACTCGACGAGTGCCTGATAACCGGTTACATAAGGTTAACTTAACGTTGCATAACGGTTCAAAGTCCGCCATTCGATAGTTCCCCTTGTTCGTTACTGAAAGTAAAATCATTATTCTCATTCTGAGAGTGGAACTAAAAAGAGAAACTCGGCGTACTCAAAATGTCCGCCATAATGTTACATTCTCCTAAATATACATCGTTTAATTCTTCTACTTCTCCTTTCCTGAAGTGCACTTCATCCTCCCAAAAAACTTGGCAAGAGGAACTAACACCATTTTATCTTACTTTTCTCAATTTCTTTCATCCGTCATTAAAATAAATTCGAAACTTTGGACTTCATTTTAAAGACGGATAAAAGAAAAATTGATTTTTAAGACGAAAGTT
Source organism: Pocillopora verrucosa (assembly GCF_036669915.1). Taxonomy (NCBI): domain Eukaryota; kingdom Metazoa; phylum Cnidaria; class Anthozoa; order Scleractinia; family Pocilloporidae; genus Pocillopora; species Pocillopora verrucosa. Next base: position 21,226,518 of record NC_089314.1, read on the forward strand.
ACGTTGACTGTACTAGAGAACCTGCATAGAGAAGCTGTGCGGCCCTCTGAAATATTTGAAAACTTCTTCACTTACAGATGTGGTCAAGTTTCTATGTTACTATGCAGGTTTTACCTAGACTATTCTGACTAAGCTTAGGGCAAATAGATGTTGAATTTGAGCGAGGAACGGGCCACAATATGTAGTTTCAAAATAGGAATTTGAAAATGTCGCTCAATTCAATCTCTTTCAAATATATTGAATATTCTTGCATGGAAAAAGAAATCCATCGAGCGCACAAAATGTCTTTCTAAAAAAATCTTTAATTTCTATAACATCACATATGCAATTAACTCCACGATTATTTGTTCTACAAGAAAGAGTAATTTGTTTTCCGAGCCTAAGAATTGATTGGAATTTTTAGCGAGCAATATTATATGTTAAGTGGGGCATTGGGTAAAAGGGAAGTTTAAATCATCACAGCACTCCTAGGACAGTTAACATGTAAGTTCCAAAGTTCTACGAAGGCCGACAGCATGTCTATTAAAACATTTTTAATCAGGAAATCAGAGCATTTGTAAATAGAATACGGATGTTACCTTCGCACAAGAGACAAAACAAACATCTGTCAGGGTAACATACTCACGGTAAGAAAACGAAATGCAAACAGACGGACGGCTGGCAACAAAAACGTGGAAAAACGCGGTAAAAACAAGAGACGCGGAGCTCAGCCGTCGAGGACCTCAAGGCCGGGACGGCAGTACAGTGATCAGGTTAGTGTCAACTTCTGATCGAGTAACAAGATCGATGTGCTCGTGAATCGAAACTGAAGCGAGCATGGACTAAACTTCGTTCTGCATCGATTAAAGACTCTTCATTGACGGCTGAAATGCCCGGTTAATTATGTCTGAACTTGGTGTGAGGTCTGCGTAAGGGCAGTTTTGACAAGCTTTAGCTTGGTTCAGTTTTTAGGGGTCAGTGTTTGAATAAGGATTTTGAAAGTCTGATTGGTTTCCATGGACTCCCGGGGGAATTGATTGGATTTGATTGACAAATATTAAACGAATTTAGATACTGTACTGTAAAATGATTGGCCTCTCTACGGGTACGCTCCCTCCTGATTGGCCCCGCGCGTTGTACGCGCGCGATTCGCGGAGCTATCGGTATGCAGTGACGCATGACATGTTTCCACACTGCACTGGATAAACAGAGCGAGACCTGCCGTGAGGTGCCGTGGGTTTAAGAGTAGTCGTTCGTCCTCATCCTTGATTGCGTTTATTCTCACCAGTGTTATGTGTGATGCGTCGCAGAAGTGCGCTGTTATTAGACCGAAGAACTTTGCAGTTTAATCATGGGTTGCAACCACAGCAAGAAGCTCGATGATGAAGACTGTGTCAAGACGAGCAAGCTGAACGAAGCATCACGTGAAGTGGGGTGCAAAGAATTAGTCAACAATGAAAAGGGGAAAAACTCTGAGAAAAAGCCAAAGAGAGGACGTGTCCTTGAAGGAAAGCTTAGCTTTGATGCTGTTGTCACGGAGAAATATGAGATCAAAGCGCTCATAGGAAGAGGTTCATTTAGTAGAGTCGTCCGTGTTGAACATAAGGAAACAAAACAACCTTACGCGATCAAAATGATAAAGGTTCGTGGTGGTAAAGACAGCTTCGAGTCCGAAGTTGCTGTTCTAAGAAAGGTGAAGCACGATTACATTGTTCAACTGTATGAAGTTTTTGAGTGTCCAGAGAGGATCTATCTGGTTATGGAGCTCGCAACAGGCGGTGAACTCTTGGATCGCATCGTTTGTCGGGGATCTTTTACCGAACACGATGCTACTCGAGTCCTTATTATGGTACTAGAGGGAGTTAGTTATTTACACTCTCTTGGAATAACTCATCGTGATTTGAAGCCGGAAAATTTATTGTACTATCACCCTGGAAACGATTCCAAAATCATGATTACCGACTTCGGATTTTCGAGCGCTTTTCAAAACTCCGACAGCGCGACAATGGATACAATTTGCGGAACACCGGAGTACATTGCACCAGAAATACTCAAGAGGCAACCGTATACAAATGCAGTAGACATGTGGGCTATCGGGGTTATCACGCACATTCTTTTGAGCGGAGAAATGCCATTTTCAGACGAGAATCGTACGAGGATGTATCATGCAATTTTGAAGGCAAAGTATTCGTATATCAGTGAGGTGAGTAGGCTTGTGTACATACATGCATGATAGCGCTTTGTTGATTGATCTTAGTGGTTTGTTGATCGCTCTCGATTTCTCCTGATGTGTTATGGTAATCAGGTTAAGCGTTTTCGCCGGTAACTAAGTTGTTCGGTTTTGCGGAAACTCTTTACAATAGTAAGGATAACACTGTGGGAAAATTCGTGTTTGTAACCTGCCCTACAATGAAACGGTAACTCGATGTAGCGGTATCAGTTACGATCGATTTTCTCTGGCAAGGTTTCAAAGATCTTTTGTCCTCTGACAGGGTTTTCTTGTTCGGATATTGTAATCCGTGTATTAGCGTAAGCAGAAATCATCTTGTGACGATTGTTACCGTAGTTATTCTTTGAAAAGCTCTTATTATAAAGTAATTCTGGACAAACTTAGCGCGTTCGTGCGTCAAATGCTATACCAAGTTATCTTCTTTGTTCTTACACAATGCAAATTCGCTTGCCGCGATCTGTAGGACAGTGACCTCTATAATTAGCTTTCTTTGAATAGAATCACCTTCAGCGCATAATTGTTTTATTGAAAAGGAAAAAAAAACAAATTATCTTCTAAAATTTATTTTGTTCAATTTTGTGTTTGAAATCAAGTGGAAAAGAGATCTATTGTCTGTGCGCTTGGTGCGAAGAACAATTGTTTCTTGGGTCTGGAACGTTCGGTTTCTTTGTTGAATGTAATAACTGTTTCTTTAGAAGCTCGATCGAGGGCAACAGAGATGATTTCCTGTAGTTATAAAAATGTTACGAGCAACTTCGTAATAAGAGATGCCGGCACTCGTGCTTGATTTAAACTCTCGGAAATGTTCCTGACATCGAAACGTGAAACAGAACGTTATACTGTATTTCCTGTGATTATGTAAGTTATTTGGTTTCGCTGCCAGCCTTCAATCGTAAAGCAACCGCAGCTCCATAGTTAAGGCATTGTTCACCTGTTGCGAATCTGCCTTTCTCTTTTCCGTGCAGGTCGCTGAGTAGGGCGTTTGGGGTGGCCTTCATGATCCCTAAACATTCCGGTCATTTTGCGGCGAACCCTACGCTTGTTTGCGGTCTAGTGCTATCGTCAGAAACATTCGCTCGAATACGAAACACTGTTTACATTTCAGCTATTCGAGACCATTTTGTTGTTATTTATCGTAACATTTAGACCATTTGTGCAAGGTTTTCAAGATAAAAGCTATGTCATGTAATGTGCTTCATAATATAACCAAATTTAAGGGATTTCCCGGTATTAGGCAACGTGTAGTGTAAAGTCCTTTTGTTATATCTAAATCGTATTAGGATCAATAACTTCAGGTACGAAATCTTTCAAAATGATAGATGGGAGATAGCATTTTGTTAGTATACATTTGTTCAGGAAAAATTAGATTACATTATTCAAATTAAACCTCCCACCTCAGAATCATCCAACAGTGGATTTTAATTCACATTCGTCCTACTAATGTGTTGCGAACACGTCTGAAACCAGGTAATTGGCCCAATAACAAGACCTATATTTAGCAACAAATATTGTTTAACTCACTAATAGGCATTCAGTGGATGTATATCAATAAAGTGTCTGGACACTTAACACACAAATTAAATTAAGTGGACTCACTAAACATATATTCATAATTATTTTCCCAATGGAAACCAATTCTTAAGTAAAAACATGTGAGATCTGATTCTTCAACAAGGACCCACTGAAATAAATCCCTAAAAATCCAGCGCCTTAATTCCAAGAATACTAAGGTTAGTTTCTGTGATTCTTCATGAAGATGCACCCCTTACAAAGCATGATGCCTGTGGACTAATCATTTCCTTATAACTCAGAGATGTTTTTTTTGAGAAGCTTATTACAAGGTCAAACAACATCCAAACTCTCTGAAAAAATATTACCCTTCTATTCTAAAGTAAATTTGACTTGTTACCTCTTTGAACTACCTTTTATCATGGGTTGAACTCAAAGGATGCCAAGTATTTATATATTAAATTATTTCAGCCATCAAATCTGCAAAAGAATCTGCAGGTGTGTAAACAAAGATATGAAAGTATTTAGGGAGCATATCCTTTCTCTAAATATTCATGATCACTATATTCAACTTCATAACTAAACATGCGACTTAAGAAAGGCGCAATGCAATCTATTCATATGAAAATACATAACATTGGAAACTCAGGGTAATGCACTCTTGGACATTTCATGAGAAACTGTGATAAGCATCCAAACTCAGCGGTGCGCAACTTGTCAAACAAACATTTAACTAAAATGATGATAACAAAAGAGGGCCAAGGCTATTTTTATGTGTTGTAAAAATCACGGACATTTGCAGATTTCAGTGTTCCCCAACCATTCCAGATTCTGCGCATATAAGGGAAATTTCCAGAAGGCATCATCGGAGATTCAACTGATATTGAATTTGGTGGGAGTGTAGCCAAGAAATTGAGGATTGGTTGTAAGCCAAAACTATCACCTATATCCTTGACATATATCTTGCTTGAATGATCTTTGAGCATCTAGGATATGATCAGCTTTTAGAAATGCTCCTTATTTCTCTATTTGTCGTGATCAATCCTTAAGGATTGCAGATGCTTCTCATTTTGCATTTTTGTTAGTTAGCTAGCGCTTGCTGTTGGGAGACAATGGAAAACTAGTCATCAAAGAATTAACATTTAACATGTTAACATTTCATCTTCAAGTTTGCGACAAAGAAAACTGCTAGTTAATATTTCCTTTGAGATCAATTTATTGTTAAGAGTTTTTTACAATAGAGTGCATGGCTGTGTAAAAATACAGAGTAATTATCCATGTATCACCTGTCACATGTTCTTTGCCTTTTACTATTGGTCTAATATGAATGAGTATGGTTTTAGGAGAAATTGATCTGAAAATGTATAGCACAGCAGAGGGACTTTTCAGTGTTTTCCACTAAGATTCTTAAAGAGTGTTTCATTGGTAAGGTCAATTGAACTGGTAACAGTTATATTATTTTGACACAACCACACTAATCAAATATCTAAACTGTGTTTAAGAAAGAAAGAAAATAAGGACTGTTTCATAATTGAATGACACGTGAGAGTGGCTGTGTGGTCAAAGTACAAATCAGTAAGCTAAGCACAGTAGATTTCCTAACCCCTTAAGAACTGATCACAATGTCTGTGATATATTATAAAGTTTTTAATGAATAAATGCAAACCAACCTGTAGTGAGTTGATATAATGCAAGCCACAAGGGCAAACCAAAACCACAATAAAATATCGTAAGTATTGTAAAGAATTTTCTTTACATTTTGAAGTGGGTGGATGTTACTGAATGTTAGAACAGTATTGTGTTTCAAGTCTTAATTTTTAGATAATACATGTTAGATGATATTTGAGCACAAACCGCTCTAAAATTGTCGTCAGAATTAAATGAAGTATGATTTTGGTCTAATTTTGAGTAGCAAGACTGAAAAACCTCTGCTTTGTGATGTTTATTTTTAAATTCTAAATAAGATTAGGAAAATTGCATTAAGAAAGGAACTTAAAGAATCATGAAACTTATATATTTGTCGTATGGAAGGAATCATTACCGGCAATAAAATTTATACAGTTGTAACACACCCAGTATATGGGAAAACCTTAAGTCCCTTGAGGTATGTTGCTAAATAAAAATTTGAAATATGTTGTATCTGCCCATGATCAGGAGGTTATAGACATGTGGTGTCTTCATGCCAATGATAGATTGAGGCCATGAGACCAATGCTCTCTGAAATGTTTATCCAGTTCATGTGATTATCATTTTAACTTGGTAAAAACAGTAAGGGGCTAAAATTTTTGAACACACCTCTAAAAGAATAAATATATATATAAATATATATATCATTATATACATTAAGCCTGGAAATCTTATTCATGGTCTTTGTCACCATATAGTGGTATTAAGCACTGCATCTTATTGAATAATCCAATTTTAGCATTACATACAGGTAAATTTTGTTCAGATCATGCAAAGTTTCTCCAAAATGAAACTGCTACAGTTCTAAGAATGATATACATGTGTGAACAGGTTGATAGTATTTTCAAGGAGATTTTACAAACTCAAATGCTAGGGCTAATGCTTCCTGGGTCAAAGATGATATAGCGACATTGTAAATCAAGAAAGTGTGATGGCAAATTTTCCAGAAACATAACTCTTATCTTGTTTGGTGAGTGTTCCAGCTTGGAAATCTATTTGCCTCACAGCAACATTCTTATCATTCTCAACCAAACTGTGAAAGGGCTAGGCAATGGAACTTGAAGCTGTTCAAACAAAATTTACTCAAGTTCCACCATTCTGATGGCAATGCTATTCACAGACATATTAACAAAAAATAGATGGTTATTACTGCATCCTTTACCAACAGTTTTGATGTCTTACACTGGTAATTTTTTATGTTTTTTTGTTTTTGCATGTCACCCAGCTCCTTCAACTCTAACACTCATTTAGTTTTAATTGCAATGTTTTCTAGCCACAATTATATTTTCTATGTTTACAGCTTGACTAATCTTGTCATCAAATATTTTACTCATTTACAAGTTGTGAGGTCAGTTCCCCCCCCCTTATCTACAAATGGTACATACATGAAGATTTGTCAGAAATTTAGTAATAAATCCTCCATTAACATTGGCAAATTAACAGCTTTTACGGCCTAATAAGTGTTCTCTTTTTTTTAACCAAATATAATAAAATTTGTACTAAGCAGACACCAGTCAGTCCTGCCTTTGTCCTCTGCCATATTTTTTGTAAATAAACTAGCCATGAGAAAAAGTGCACACTAAAATTGATCCCTTTTCCTGCCACCTGTGTTAAGCAGACACTGCAATAGGTAGGGCTAAAGATTTTATCTTTGTTGCAATTGCAGTTTCAGTTTATGTTCATGTCACATTACTTAAATTGTTTACAGTGCACTAGAGCCTGTTGTGTCAACAAGGCGTGCAAAACCAAAAACTTAGATAAGGGAAACACAAACTTCTTACTCTTCTCCAACCATGTTTGCATCAAATTCATGATAGCAATCCATAAAATCAGATTGTACACAAAGAAGAAAGTGGGCACCAAACAAGTTATGTAATGAAGTATTCAAAATGTATGTGTAGTGCTATAATGGATAAGTTACCAAGTGATCATGGAACAACAACCGGAACCTGCATTGAGCAGACACTAGCAAGTCCCACAATTGTCTACTTAATACAGTTCTCAACAGGGTAATATCTTGGAGTAAGGTATATGATTGAAAGTGGTTTTGGACATTGACATTTCTGTGTGTATTTACATTAACCTTTGGGGTGTTTTACCGCATTTGATTTTAAAAAAAATGATCGTATTTTTCTAGGTATGAAAATTACAAACTATGGAAACTGTTCTGTAACAATTTTTCAACAAGATTAGTTCTGAACATAAAGTTCAATACAATTTCCCAGACAAATGAGTAAACATGAAATAGGGTTGCCCCTCTGTGTAAAAAAAGAGGGAAAAAAAAAAGGGAGGGAGGTAGAGTCTTGTGAACCTACTTTCTAGTAACATTACCTGCTAAATCTCAAGAAAGTCACTTTTGCTTTTACCTGAGCATGGAATGTCTGAGAGTTAAGACAGTTCAAGCAATTACATTAGTTTACTTAACCCCTTAACTCCCAGGATCTCATTGTTAATTCTAATCCTCTACCTGCTACACACCTCCTCATAAATTAGTCATGAGAACTTTTTGTTAGATCAAGGTAACAACTACTACCTGATTAGTTTGAATATTCTCACTACCTGTTTGCTAGATAATGTAATGATTATGGGAAGAAGTTTCATGTTGATCACTTCAGGGAGATAAAGTGTTAAGGATGAGAACGCCTTTTAGACATGTCAAACTGAGGTCATAGGAACTTGAAATACATCTGTTTTGGAAGCTAAATAGCACAAGACTAGCATTAAACAGTTAAAAGATACTGGCTGACACAAAGGTGGTCATTTACTCAACCCCAAAGGGATGAGGTTAATAAACATCACTTTCACCAACACTGAGTTTAAAATTTTTGTCATGTTTAAAGCACAAAAGCTGAATAATTAGCAAATGAAAGATTCCCTTTATTGGTGACAACATGCTGATGTACAAGCTGAAATCAAACAAAGTTTAGTTCTGAAGATGAACAATTCCATGTGTTCTGTTTGACCAGTACAGTTTTATTGGTTAGCTTAACCTACAATCTCCGTATTCTTAAAAGCAGGTGATCAAGGCTTTGTTTTGAATAAGAAAATTATCCACACAATTCCTGTCATTTTATGACAATGATGTTTTGGAACACTTGCTAAATTTGCATTTCTGAAAAAATGACTATTTCCTTCACTGATAATTGGTTTATATTTATTTTCTGGAGAGAAAGTCATTGCTTAATTCCAAGAAAATGAAAAAATGATAGGTTATCCTGTTCATTTGCAACAGAATGACAATTTACCACTCTGGTGAGCTCTGCTCTGAGAGAAAAAACTGCAATTTCTCAAAATGCACAAACTTGTTATGTGTGAAATTATGCACAATAAGGATGTGCAAGCAATACTACAGAATGCCCTTCAATAAACTGAGATGAGTACTGGCCTTAGGTTGTGTTCATAATCGTAAATGTAGGTAGTCTAAGAAGTGGTCAACCTGCAATCAATGAAATGACTTGCTATTTTTCTATCTTAGGCATGGAAGGATGTATCAGAACAAGCGAAGAACTTTATTGACAAGTTACTGGTAGTAGATCCTTGTAAACGGATGACTGCTGACCAAGCTCTTAGAGATCCATGGATTGCACTTAGTGTTGCTTCCTCAAATTTGAAAGACCTTCATCGTTCCTTCAGCCAAAATTGGTTGAAAAGTAGCTCTCGGCTTAACAGTGCTAAATCAAATGCTTCTCAGAACTGGGTGAAAAATGGCTCTCGATTGAGCAGTGCAAATTCAAATGCATCTCAAAATTCTACCAGATCTTTGCGGTCAGGTAGATCCAAACGGAAAAACAGCTCCACAGTTCCACAGGAGATAACTGTACAAAGTGAAGAGATCAAACAAAGTGGAACCAAATCGAAAGATTTGAGGGATTCAAATGTTAAGCTAACAAAGCATTCTGTAATTAATGAGGATGACAGAGAATTTTTTAACAGTACTAATACAGAGCACGAAGGTGAAGTTGCAGTTCTAAAAGTAACTACAGAATGGGATAACAACTGGCAACATGGTGTGAGACAAGGTCCTGATTTCAATGGTCAAACTATTGATTCAACTTGGAAAGTGCAAAGCATGGCAGATGATTCAAATGAGGAAATACAGACAAAGCCAATTCCCATTGTGAGAAATGGAGCACAGCTGTCACATTTAGTATTGAGAGATAATTTCTTTGAAGAGCAAACTGCTCAAGAGACATCCCAAAACTGGTTCCAGGATAGCATACGTAGAACTTCTTATGCAGGAGAATCTCTAAGCAAATTTCACTCATTGTCTCCATCAAGGAAAAACAAAGTATTTTGCACTTATGATAGCAGTTAATTACTGTACATATTTTTTCAGACAAATTTTATACTCAAAAGATTTCACTCAATCAATTTTATAAGAAACATAGTATTTTGCACTTGTGAAGTGCAAGTTACTCCATTCATGGAAATTGTTTACAGTTAATTTAGTCTTATTTCAAGATTGCCCTCAATTATCATGATATCATCTTCAGTCATCACCAAGCAAAATTCTAACATTTGGGTTATAGCAACATTATTTTCCATTTCCAAGCTTCTTTTCCATTTCCAAGCTTCAATACCTTATTTAAGATCCCAGGACAAGTGCATTTTTTTGAGGGTATCAACGTTTCCATTCCACTTTGTGTGTTTGCATCATGTTACATGTACCTCAGTCTTCCGTTAACCCATAGATGAAACAAAATAATAAATCACTTAAAATAGTGATTGATAAAATTTTATAATTGCATTTAAATGTATATGAAAAATTTTATGAAGGTTGTGTCTTGTGTCCAGGTCTCTGAAGAATATAATATATACAAGTATAGTTACTGAAATTACCAAGCTGCATGATGGAAAAAATCTTTGTACTGTCACCAATTCACTTTCTTTCAATGATCTGCCCCATATTCTCTGGTCTGTCATCAGTTGTTACAAGCCATTCCCAAACTTTCCCTAAAGAGTTAATAACAATTGATAGATTACAGTTTCCAGTAAAGCTTGATGGGGTATCATTATTATTATTATTTTAGGTAAAAAGACTAGAAATTGCCTCATATATGGAAATCATTTTTAACTTTTAAAAAGTCATCCAAATAATTTATGGAAGTTGTCAAATGAAGTAGTGTAGGTCCCAGTACTGTATTCCAAGACCAATTTCACAGCTCAGTGATAATCCCAGTATTGCAGCCAAAATGAATTTTAGTCTTCCTTGGGTAATTAAGACCTGGACACATTTATTGACTTTGAAAGTAATAAGATATATTTTCTTATCAGAAACTTTATACATATTTTTACTTTTATATATTGATCTATTGTAAATGTGAATTTCATATATCCTGGTGTAAGGACACACTATAAATATCACTAAGTATGTAACTATGACCAAATAAAATGTAGAAGATTTCAAGATTTCTGGAAATTGTGAAATCAGAATTACCTCAAATTTAATATAATGTCAAAGCTGGAGATGTAAAATAAGTATTTGAGTTATAGAGATGTATTTATTTCATGTACACATGCTGTAAATAGAATGCAGAGTAAGAAACTCTCTGATTTTTACTTGGAAAATCAGTATGCCATGTGTACATGTATTTTATACCAGATACATGCATATGAAAATTATGCTGGTCATAAATATATATATAGTGTGTGTATATTATATATATATTCCAGATGTTTCCATATAAGGATGGTTTTGTTTGTTGTAGTGGTTTTATGTGGTACTTTAATGTTTCAAATTATCATAGTGAAGATGAGTCTCTTAATACTTATAGGATATGAACTGAATGATCATTCAAATCAAACTGGATGTAACTCCTTAAAAAAGCTGAAGTATTTAATTAAAACCTTATCAATTGATGTACATTTTGCCTTGTTCATCTACACTGCATCATTCATTCTCTGAAACCTTTAATTCCTAGAGGTGATTAACATTTAACTTCTCCCTATAACATCAATACATTGTCCAGCAAACGGATAATGAGAATACCCAAACTTTATCAAGCAAAAGTTGTTGTTTTGATCCAACACCAAATTCTTGTAACTAATTAACAAGGAAATGTGTAACAGCAAGAGGGGCAAATTAACAATCAGATCCTGGGAGTTAAATGGATATAGAAACAAACCTCATGTTCTGTGGTGAACTAGTAACCTGTAAGTGCAGGTAACCATTTTTTCCAACTCCAAGAATTTGTTATTAGTGATTATCATGTAGGTTACTGCTAATTCATTATTTTAAAGAAAATTCTGAAGTTTTCTAGAGCACAAAGCAATATTTTGAGAATTCTTTTTCCCAGACAATTAACACTTTGTAAATGAATATGACTAATTAAAGTGTGACATTATGCACATTGTGAACTTTTTGCTGTAACACTTATTACCCTGTTTTTTACATTTTTTCCAATGATTTCGAGTTCTCCACAATGCTATTAGAACCAGAGCTTCTCCCCGGATGTGTTCCACTTACCAATGTACTCTTTATTCCTAAAATCCCCAGTATCTTTACCCTTTTCATCCCTGACATCAGTGTGCATATTCTACATCTCATTTTTTATATAATTCTTGAGGTGCTGACAAGAAGAATCTGTTTAAAAATCAAGGTCTTTGTAAGATTTAGGGGTGATATTGTAAGGAGGAATTAGATGCTAGTCACACTTAGAAGTTAGAAGGTTCCACCACTGCTCATTGCTAGGAGTGACAAAATTTTTATGTCGAACAAGGTCACATTATCTTAAGATTGATTGACAGATTGATTGGCTGGTAAGCTTAAGAAAATGGCAGCAACAATGATATGTCTGTTTAAATATGACAGCTCATGGCTGTCACAGATCAACTTCAATTAACCGTAACAAAAAGCTATAGGTAGTTACAGTATTTACAATCACCTCAGGATAGAAATGTAGTCTATTGCCTATTAGCCATCCTCTTTGAAAGGATCTCCAGTTGACCTCCAGCCATAGAAAAGCCTAGAGAACAAATTGTTATGATGTCACCAGTGATCCCATCAAACCCTGGAACCTACATCTATAGAAAAGGAGTTACACCAACTACTCAGGAATCATGATTCTTTGGCTTTTCAATGTTATTACATTTATGTCACCTGTTGGATAAGAACAGGTTTGATCATCTAGGTGAGATATAGAGTAGTCCTGAGAAGAGCTGTTGTGGGTATTAGTGACTGATATTGCAACACCATGGCAGAACACATTATCAGAGTCAACTCAACTTCCCTTTGGCGAAGGTTGCGGAAGTATCAGTCACTACTACAGGATAGTCCTTTGTAGGAATACTCTCACCTGGAAAATCAGATTACACCTTTAAATTTTATTTGTAGGTTCTAACAATTTACTATATGAAGTTGTCAGTTAAGCAAAATTATGGTTTATTTCATTATTGTGTACTATTAAGATATAAAGGTAGTGTAGTACCTCCTTCATTCAAATTTGAGGTCAGTAGCTGATGATAAGAGTGAAAAAGTGGGCCAGCAAAATTCAGCAAGGTTTTAGGAAAGAATTGTCTCTTCTCTTCTTAGTTCTTACAATGTTCCCTCTCTACCTCCTTTTTATATAATAAGCTCAGTTATGCACGCATTCTGATTGGTTCTCACTTATGATCTATTGGAGGACAGACGTATAGATGACATCATCATTAAAACTTTTTTCCTTATATTTTAATTCTTTATTATATAAAACAAATAGATTCCAAGTTGCTGTGTGTCTGTTCAGTAATAGATCATAGAGGACATCAAAATGTGGTAAGAACATCAGTGACACACTCGGCTGTGCCTCATGTGCCACTTTTTTGTTCTCACCACACTTTGATGTCATCTGTGACCTATTACTGAACAGACGCACAGCAACTTGGAATCTATTTGTTAATTTACTCATCCCCAAAAACTGAGTGCCATGAATAACTCTACAAGTTACCTTTAACTCTCAAGATCTCATTAGTAGTTCTCCTTACTGTCTGCCATATAGTTCTTGTGATGTTAGTTTGGAGAATATGGTATTGGATCAACTACAATCCCCCTTTTTAAGACTTTTTTTATTCTCATCACTTGTCTGCTTGATATTGTACTGATATTGTAAGGAGAAATTCTGTCTTGGTCACTTGTGGGAGTTAAAGGGTTAAGCCATCTGGCCCATGACTGCCACAGAGTGTCTCAGTTTCTTATCTCAGTTTCCAACCCAGAGGAGACTTAGATTACCCCTCATTGAAGGAATACCTGTCAACTGGAGTAAAAACCTAGCATTTTGTCACATTTTCCTCAGCAGGTGTTCCTAACAGTTTGCCAATAACCTCCAGGTTTGAGCCCTGCCTGGGTCTCTGCACTATGTGGTGTTCTTGAGTATCTGGCAATTTACTCCAACCTCCCTCTCGCTATGCAGGAGGGTAAATTACTGCATAATGAAAATCTGCCAGGGGAACCTAAAGTAATAATGTTAAGATTTACTTGCAATGCAGTGACGTGACATCTTCCCCAGGCGCAACCAGCAATAATCCTAGTCACTTCAACCTCTTAAAACCAGAATAACACCTTATTCCTTTGATACCTATGAGTGACCAGCATCTAATTCCATCTTACAACATACTCCTAATCAAACATTAAATAAGGTCACAATAATCAAAGAAATGATCACAAACTAAGAAGCTCTTGAATGTTAAACAAATTCTCCATGTCAGCATCTTCAGAAATGTATGGTGAACAGTATGTAGAATATACATACTGATATAAGGGTGTGAAGGATTAAAATTTTCCTCGAAAGAAAATGTCTCAATTTATCATAGTGCATAGAGCACCTGCAGGTAAGTTGTCTCTGAGAATAGTTTTTAACCCCCTTTCAGGACACACACACATAAAAAAACAAAACAAAAGGGAATACATTTTCGTTTTGACATTTGGTGTAGAATAGCTGTACTATATGTTCATGACAGAGAGCTAATCTTGTATCAAGTATCACTTTCAAGTGAGAATTTGTAAATTTTAATTCTGCAATAATCCCACAAAGGGAGATCTAAAGAACACAAATATCACCCGATTACTGATTTCTTTTTGCAATTATTTCAAATAGCTTCAATGTAACATTAAATTTGTCATGCTTAAAACAAGAACCTTCTATTTGAATCTTAATTTAAAGTGGCTTTGTCCCTGGCTAGAATGTTGTTCTCTCTGAATACAAAGATTGGTGATGTTGTACCATGTCAGTTATTGTTGATTTTTTTGCCATTTGGCGCTTAGTCAGTTGACCCCATTCAGACCCTCTCTTGTTGTAAATCTCTCAATTAAGGTTTAGTGATATAATTTCTTGTTTCTCCCTTGTCTGTCAAGTTCCTACCTTCCCATATGTTATTTTTTTTATTAAATCATGTATTAATTCCCCTATTTTGTAATTTCCCTTATTAACAGCGGTGTTTTTATCAAGTTTCAATTTCGCCGGGAATCTCTCTGTTACAGCTAAAGCCCCTCCTGCCTTCTTCAAATTAGTTTTTTTCTCCCACAACAAAAGAGTAGAATAGGTCGTTAAGATTTGCTTTAATCCTATTCAGAGCTGAAACGTACCTTGAAATCCCACAATGAGCTCGTTAAAGGTTATATAAATCGTATCTTCAACGAGAATTTGACAGAAGAGTTGTTCAATATTGGTAATGGCACGGGGAAAAATTATCCTTGACCCCCAGAAAAACCCGCGCGCGGGAAAACTGAACCACTTGGGACCCTGGTAACGAAGACACGCTGAATATTCTTTCCGGGGTAGGATGGAAATTACAATTTTATTTGATAAAGAATGTTCTTTCATTTTGAGAATAAATTCTATTAAGCCCTCTATAAACACATAATAGTTTCTTATTTCCACGAAATCACTTCAATATTTTTTAAGATTTTTTAAGACCACCGAAAATTGTGATATTCAAAAATAAATTAAACAGCCCTCCCCCACTCGAGACACCGCATAAAAGTAACTCCAACGGGCGCACTATTTAAATTTCACTGTTAGCCAATCATATCAACGCACGGAATTTTTGCAGCATGCAGCTCGGCTATCATGGCGGATTTCGGTTCTCCGGGAACGCCAAGTAGACATGAAAAATCCCTCGGTTTATTGACGACGAAATTCGTCAGTTTGTTACAAGAAGCCAAAGATGGTGTCTTAGATCTTAAAGTGGTAAGTATACGAAAAAATCTTGGTTTTTGGTCCGCGAAGGACGACATTTTTGGTTCGCCGAAACTTCCTTTGTGGCCCTGTTTAGCGTTCACCATCTGAAATGTTTACCTTTGTCGATTTCAGGCAGCCGATACGCTTGCTGTGCGCCAGAAACGACGGATTTACGACATTACTAATGTACTTGAAGGAATTGGACTGATAGAAAAGAAATCGAAGAATAGCATTCAGTGGAAGTAAGTAAAACTATCAGAGGGGAATTAACTTCATGTGACGAGGGGCATTCGCGCGGGACAACCAAACGAATTCCATCGCAGTTCCCTCAATCTCGCGGGAGATAGGTAGTGAGATATGTCCACGACTGATTCTTCCAGAAATATGCACTTTGTGATAAAAACCTCTTTAAACATAAAGTTTAAGAAAGAGAAGGTCATTTAGAGCGAAAGTAAGCATTTTCTTGGCAGTTCTTTTGCGTGTTCAAGGTTCGGGCGCGTGTCTCTAGCGCGCAGAACATGGTTTCGAAGATGCATTTACCGCCATTATTTTGGCGCCGTTTGTTGCAGGGGAGTTGTCGTCTAAGGGCGAAAGTAAATGGTATGATTTCGCTCGAAGACAGTTCAGGGTGTTGTTTCACACCTAAGACAAGATACTCTCAAAAAAATTTCTAATTCAGGCAGGCTTGCGTAAGTCAAAAACAAAAGAGGAAGTCAAAATTTCGTGATCATTCCATGATTTTTAGGGACTGTACTGATTAGTATATTCTTCTCAAGTTCGTGGTACTTTGTCGACTAGAATGGTATTTAAATTATCCTATGAGTGTTTTGACCAGACATCTTCTATTATGAGTTATTCAAAGAACTTGAACTTCATATGTCAATTTTTTTTGTGTGAATACAGCGGAACTAAATAATAATGTGAACGACAGCAAACGCCGAAATTAGATTATTTTGTTTCTTTCTCTTGGATTCCCGCCAAACCATACGTTATTGGTTTGCCTTAATCGTTTTCGCAAGTATGGTCGATTTTAGCTCGGAAACCTGATTAAATGATAATATAATCAAGATTTCATTGTTTTCATGTTAAATAAAATTTTGAAAATATTTTGCCCATTCTCCCTCTTTGTTCATTAGTACCTGCAATATTCTTGAGCTATTAGCTCTCATGCTCAATACCACATGATGTCAAGAATTGGAGAAGATTAATGAATTTCATTGGAATATGTGTTGTTGTTCTTTCAGCATGTTTTTTCCAAGTTAATTTTTGTTCAAAAAGCTCATGTTTGTTTGGTCTGAGTAAATTGAATTTTCAAAATCGGAGTGTACAAGTTTAGAATAAGAAGTCTTTTCATTTGAAGCTGATGTTCTTACTAAATGTCTTGAATCAATAAATTCCTAAAATTTTTTTTTGAGTTAAAAAAGGAAACTCTCAGAGACCTTTTATGTGATTGGGGTAAACCTGGATAGTCTGAATTGGATTGGTCCTCTGGTTTTAACCTAGGTAACATGTTCCTGCAACAGTTGTCACACAATTGGTGGTATGATATGCAATGACTTTTCAAGCACTTCTTTTTGGCAAGCTTCCAACATTTTTCAGCACCTCCAATAATGTTGAAAGCTGTACACAATGTCAAACATCCATTTGAGCCAATGTTGCATGCACATTGAAAGGGTGAAAAATTGTATCTTCTGTATTTTTAAATTGCTTTGAACCACCTCTGTTTGACAACCAGGCCAGTGGTTACTATGCTGACTTTGAAAGTTTGTCCATGGTTTTGCCCAAGTAATGTTGTAGCTTGAGTGTAGTTTAACCCTTTCACACCTTAGAGTTTCTAGCTTCTAATGTCTCCATAATTTCTCCCTATCACCCTTGCATCAAATGTTAAGGTCAGGGGAATGAATAATGGTAGTTGAACTGAGTGGATTGCAATTTGGTGCGAATTATATATATAATTATATTGTGATTTCAAAATCAATTGAGTGCATGAGTTTGATTTGAAATCACAAATTTGATTTCAGACCAAAATTGCATGACATGAAGTTCATTTACTACTTAATTACATCCATTTTAAAATTGCAAAATTCAGTCGCTCAGATACAGGATTTTTTTTAGTCTGTAGAAATATTTTGTTGATCCAGTAGTAAACTGGTTTGTAGAAAGTTGCTCAACTTGCTTTTCCTTTTCCTGCAAGTTTTTTCTTTTTTTTATCACTGATTATTGTATTTTAACATTAGCTGGGGAAAAAATGCAATTTAGAGTGGAAAATGGTGAATTTGTGAATAAATTGCACCTGTGAGAGCCAATCAGATTACAAGGATCACCAGGATTTCAAAATGGATGTAATCAAGGAAATAGTCACTGATTTAAGTTGCTCCTGATGGCAAAACAAATTCTCCTTGTTAGTAACATAGGAGATGTAAAGAGAGCAGTATAGAGAATATGAATGCTAATGATAGGGTGTGAAGGGATTTAAAGGAACAGAAGAATATTCCTTAGGTCTGAATAAAAAACAGCTCAGGCCATGAAAATTTAGCTGGAGGAATCTTTGATGCTCAACCCCGTTTGTCCATTTTGAAAAAGTTATTTTTAAGTTAGTCCAAATTTAATCTAAAGTTATTAAAAGTGTTTTTTTTTTTTATCTGTTTTTAACCCCATTGTAATTCTTTTGGTTAATTCAGACCTCTTTCAGTATTTCCCCTACAATCCATTATTTCAAGACAAGATCTTCCGTGACCCTAAAATATTGTTCAAAATTATTTGATAATTTTCTGTTTCCAGGGGGGCTGGACCTGGGTGTAACACGAGGGAGATATCAGACAAGCTTGTTCATTTAAAGGGAGAGTTGGAGAGACTGGAAGACAAAGAAAGGGAACTTGATGAACAAAGGCTGTGGGTCCAACAGAGCTTGAAGAATGTCTCAGAGGATCCTGAAAATGAGCAGCTTGCTTATGTCACTTATGAAGATGTATGCCGCAGTTTTAAAGGAGACACCTTGTTGGTTGTCCAAGCTCCATCTGGTACACAGCTTGAGGTTCCAATTCCAGACACAGTAAGTTTAGGATCCTTCCCTTGATATTTCTATGAAGGTTATATCTTTGGTTAAGGTATTCTTAATGTAGACTATTTCCTCATTTTATTTTCTATACTTTATATTTTGTTTACAATAAGTAATTTTACAATGAAAATCAACAAAACTAAAAATGCCTTTTACAGGTTGTTAGGATTATTGGTACCATAGTTATCACAGGAGTAGTTACTATCGTTATAACAATAATAATAATAATAATAATAATAATAATAATAATAATAATAATAATTGTTATTATTAATATTATTTTTACTATTTACACCAATGGCATACCTTAGTTAATCAGAAGAAGTAGCAGATTAGCCATACAATCATCAAGATGTTTATCAAAATGTCATATGTCATTCACTATCCCTAACAGCAGTCCTCCCTAAGACTACCCTGAACCAGCATTT
Source organism: Pocillopora verrucosa (assembly GCF_036669915.1). Classification (NCBI taxonomy): domain Eukaryota; kingdom Metazoa; phylum Cnidaria; class Anthozoa; order Scleractinia; family Pocilloporidae; genus Pocillopora; species Pocillopora verrucosa. The sequence goes on from NC_089314.1 coordinate 21,245,562, forward strand.
TACACTTTGGCTATGTTTTTATGGTTCCTGACACATTTTTAAATATTGTTAAATGGAATTTAACATAGTTAACGACTAGGAGCAAATCTGGTCTGTTGCATTTGGCTGGCATATTGTTAGCGTATTAGCACTCTGTTAGCGTTTGCCTGGTATTTGTGTGTGTTCTGTAGCGTTGTAGTAACATGGTAGCTGTTGGTGGCCCAGAGGGCCGGCTGTGTCTGGCGGTTACCTTTGTCTGTGCATGCATTGGTTCTTCCATGTGCTTGCACTGTGTTGGTGGTACGATAGCATGGCGTCGTCATCTTTGAGGAAAGCTTCTCAGTGTTTTTCTCACTTCTTCCCCTCTTTGCTTTTGTTTAGGGTTTTTTTTTGTTGTTGTTGGTTATATTTGTTCACATATTTATCTATTTATTTATTTGTCTCCTTATTTTCTCTTCTACTAAGCCTTCCAGCTCTAATGTGACAGGTGCTTGTCGGGGCTTGGCATGGGGGGCTCGTGGCTGGGTCACAGGTTGGGCAGGCCAGTCAGGTGTTCTAGTGCCTTGGGTGCGACTGCAGTTGCAGACCCTGGACCCCTTGAGCACCTGACCTCCATTTGCGACTTGGGTGTTAACCTATTGAAAATTTGCACTTTAAGGATTCTGTTGATATGGAACTATGGAAGCCATGAAATGTTTAAGATGCTTAGTGAGTCAAAAATGTTAATTCCAAGATGAGGACTTGTTACCGAGGATGCTAAAACATTAATCCTCAAAAACTTTTTCACAGTTAAGGTGCTGTGTAGACAGAGTATTTTGGCTTTTATTTAATTAGCACTAACTCCCTTCCCTCCCTAGTACACTCCTGTGTGGAATATCTGAAATTTACCTTACTATCTTCTGAAAAAGATTTATGGTAGATGAAAGGGAGAAATTGTATTTAATTATTCAGATGGAGGGTCATTGAGATCCTTCATTTTTTTTAACCAAAAACTTCTCTACAGACTCCAAGCTCTCATCAACCCAGGAAATTCCAGATCCACTTGAAAAGTCAGACAGGTCCTATACATGTGCTGCTGGTAAACAAGGATGCTGCAGCAGACAATCCGGTTGTAACTCCGGTCCCTCCACCAGCCAATGATGTCAACTCAAATGACCATGAAGTACTAAAGGAGGAACCTATGGAAACTAATGCCGATTCTAAACATGCTAATGAAATCAATGCTAAAGTGGGAGCAGTTAAAACTGAAGTTCTAGAGAGCAGCAGAGGTACTATGCTTCATTCATGAATCACCTTAAACACCAGCAGATAAGTTGCAACTTTACTCCTAGAATTTTTTTAAACTTACTTGTGATGTAGCTTTTCTGCCAGAACATCTAGAAAATATGCGGAAGATTTGGATGAATCAATGCTCTTCATTGAATATTTACGAGTCTGCATCAAATGGTTTGTTACTAAGTGACAAACAACTCAACAAACAAAATAAAGACTTCTCATTGTTAAATGTAAAATTATATTGATGATTTGACAGGAATGTAAAAACTATCACTAAGAGTAAGATCAAAGATAAGGTTAGATTGGTAGATATGATGTAGATAACATTGCAACTAAAATTATATGTGGGGATTCAAAGTATTCTGTGTTTTCAGTGCCAGTGAGTTTACACTGTTGTGTAAAGGAACCAATGTAAAGGAACTTTCTCAAGATTTTTGATGATTTTTTTTTTCAAAAAATTTTCTACCTAAAACTGAGTTGCCAAACTTGCTACATTTATGGAATTGCCGTAGGAATAATAGTCTTCCTTTTTTCCCCTCGTATAAGGAACTAGTTAAAAGAAAATATGAAACTGAATGTCACATTGCGGCTAAGTTTAATGATAGGAAGATGCTAGAGGCTAAATGGAAACCCATTTTGAATTATAATTTAATAGATACATAGGTGTGTAAGCGATAAAAAAAAAAAAAAAAAAACTGTAAAAAGTAGGGTAAGAATTGCAGTCTAAGGAAGTATTATATAGTAAGTAGAATAAGTAACGTCTTGTAGGTGGTATTGTAAGTAGTGTTCTTGTTAAAAAAAAAAAAAAAAAAAAAAAAAAAAAAACTTGGGATGCAGCTTATTTGTGATTGCAGTCAACCAGTTAGTGTTTAAAGTAGTTAATTATGGTGTTATTTCCTGAATTGGATGCTTCTTTCTTACCAAAAGTTCCTTTGTTTTATTATCAGAATACATGATTTTGTTATCTTTATTTCAACAGCTAACGAGCTTAAAGAAGTTGCCAATGACATAATATTTGGAAATAATTTCAAAGGTAAAAGTTTAAGCATTTGGTATGTGTCACAAGATGGCTGGGGACATTTCCATGTGAGCTGTGTGTTCTCTGAAGTAGGGAATTTCGAACTCATCAGCTACAGGAAATGTGAATATTTTAGCTAACTTTCAGCAGCTTTCAACTAGATTAGGTGTTACAAAGAGATTTCAAAACTTAAGGAACCAGCTGAAATGGTTGGAGTACTTGGGTTGTCAGCAGTGGTCTTTCAGTTGGTACCTGATTAAATAAGTGGCTGTCTATAATGTGATAGATGGCTCTGGTCACAGAAAGGGCAAAACAAATTAATTGTTTATAGTAATGGTTATTAGAGGTACTACAGGTGGTGGCTTTTACTTGTTACTGCCTAAAAAGGAGAACAGTGTGTAACTACTCTACAAATTTGATGATCCTTTTTGATTGCAGACACCAGTTTTGCTGAAGAAGTTATGGATGATTTCATGTCAGCAGAAGGTGTGTAGGAAGCTTTTTTAAACACTTTAGCTCCCAAGATCTCATTAGTAATTCTCCTTACTGTCTGCCAAATTATTCTCATTGTGTTAGTTTAAAAAATTTTGTATCAGATCAATTAGTAATCCCATAATTGATATTTTTCTATATTCTCATTTATACTTGTTAGCATGATATTGTATAGATATAGTAAGGAGAAATTCTCTCTTGGTCATTCACAGGAGTTAAAGGGTTAATCCATGAACTATTCTTACTTATTTTTGAACAGTCAAAATGCATCATGTTACTGATTGTATCCTAATTAAGACAGGGGAATGTGCCCTTGATATTACCTAACTGAAGTTCACAGTTTTGAATTCCTACGTCCCGAATGATTCAGTTTCCTTTTAAAATTTGCTTCAAGATGGAAGCAAATTATGCTGTTGTTACAATATTATTGTTGTTTGATAAAGACCAAAGAGCAATTTAGAGTGAATATCCTTGGTATCAAAAATGTTTATAGTGAACTGTTTCTGGGCATTCTGTACTGCATGTTGCAAAAGGAATTTGAAAGATAATTGAAACAAGAGGCTCCATTAGGAGTACAAGTCTGACGTATTTTCTCCTTGTGTATTGTCTGTACCTCAGACCTTTGAGTTGACATCAAGCATTGCTTTGGAAAACTTTTCACTTGGAACAGATTGTTTTGTTGAGCTAAGAGACAAGAAAAATAAAATTTTCAAGTTTGTCTTTTGTTTGTGACTCACAATATCTAGGCATAACACATACAAAATGAAATGGAAAGCAAATGTATTAAGACTTTTAAAACATTTTTGTATTTGAAATTCACAGCAGTTTTATTTCCAATCCACAGTGTATGCACCTTTACTTCGCTTGTCACCACCACCAGGAGAACATGACTACTACTTCAACCTAGATGACTCTGAGGGCGTCTGTGATTTATTTGACATTCCAAACCTAGATATGCCTTCTCCATTAACAGGAGCTATGGCATCCACATAGTAAATGGATCTGCATGTACTTATACCATTGTTCTGCTAATCCTGCATACGATTCAAGTCACTGCATTCTGGTTTGAAATATGAACATGTGTCCATGACTTGGTGGGAGAAGTACAAGGCTTAGTGTAAAGATTTGTGTTTTGCATTAAGGCCACAATTGGATTGCTGTTCTGAAGGTGCAGGTTCAGACAGAATTAATGGTTGATTGTGACTAGAGTGTTTCTTTGAATTCAGACAATTGCAGATGTGGATTTGTAGGAATCAAAATCAGGGTCAGGTGATGGATACAAAGCCATCAAGATGAGTGTGTGAAATTCATTACTAGATGGAGAAGATGGAGGTCTTTCAGTCAGTGGAGCCATGTTACACATGGAGCTTTTTAATGATATATTTACCCTTTGACTTCCAGACATGATTAACAAGTAACTTCTCCTTAAAATATCCTTTCATTATCCAGCAACCAAGCAATGAGAATACTCAAACTTATCTGGTAGAAGTTGTTATATTGACCTATGATCAAATTCTTGTTACTAATTTAAGGGGAGAAGATCTAGGGAGCTACAGGGTTTAAGGCCAGCTTTCATTTGTCAAGAAACACCCATGCAATGTGAAATTTCTCTGTTTCTCCACTATTCCAAACTTTGCTGATGAATTGGAAATGATTTGATGACATTGTCTCAGACTCTCCTGAAAATTGTGATGAGCTAAAACTGTTGGTAATTTTTTTACATCCTTGGCTGTTGGTAAGTTTGTTTTGTTTTGTTTTTTCACTTTTTTCTTTTTCTTTTTCTTTTTTTACATCCTTGGCTGTTGAAAACAGCAGTTTCTTATAACAATGTTTGCAAGAGCTTCTTGTTTGGTCCCAGATTATGCCGTATGATAAGACCTGACTTTTGTTCTTAAAGCACTGAAAGAGTTAAGGAACAGTGATATACTGCTATTCAGTAAACTGGGCTTTATCTGACAAATGAAAACCAAGTTTATGCTCAGAGAACAGAGGAATTTAATTGAATTGTTTAGCTCTTGGTTGGTCTTAAAATCATTTTGTTATTGCTACAAAGAATTTTCTTTGTGATGCTGATGATGCCAGTCATTATTAATTTAATCAGTGTTATTATTATTGTTATTATTATTATTTTTATTTTTATTATAAGCATCATCATCATCATCATTATCATCATTGTGATTGTTAATACTTTTATGATTTGGTCATTTTCGTGAACTTTTCCCATTGGTATTTGTGTTGTTATCTCTGCTTTCCTTTGCTTACTTTTTCTTCTTTTTCTTTAATGCTGTTGTTTTGAATGGCCATCACACTTTAGGCTAGAAACAGAGAGTAACAGCTTTAATGTGTTCAAATTGTACACTAAGTTGACATTCCATTTGTCTGATTCCTGAATTCAAAGGCACTTCAATCTTTTTCCCTAATCACTTTGGAAACACTTCAGCCTCCATGAAACACTTTCTATACTTTTGTAAAAAGATTTTGTTTTTTTGCTGACTATTTTGGATAATGAAATTTTTAATTTAGGACTGCTTTTTCAGTGTGTGGTTATTCAGATTTGTCTTAGTCACTTCAAATGTTATATGCCACATCATGTATTTACTGATTGATGCAAGAAAATGGTTTCCTTCAAAGTGATTATTTTTCAAGGCTTGTTTTTACCTAATGCACATGTGTATTTGATAATATAGTAAGTAAGCTGTGCTCTTTGAAATATGATACTTACAGGGAAGTATTTAAACCAGAAAAAACACTTTATGTTGTAGCTGTCCACTGTCTTAGATTACGACTAATACAAACTTTTTGCCACAAATTACAATTTTAGCATATGATGGAAGGTCAGTTGGAAGAGTGTATCTTGCTGTTGGTCTGAGATTAGCAGTACCTCTTACCTTTTCAAGAGTTGTTGCAATATTCAAAAGAAAACAATACGTAGAAAACATTTTTTTTTAAAGTGGTTGCTGGGTTTTTTTTTCTCTGTTTCTTCCACTGATTTCTACTTCCACATACAATGTGATAGAATTAACTGCTACAATATTGAGCCTAAGATCTGATGATTCTGTAGATGGCTTTCCAGTCCGGTACTTTCTTTAAAACTGTTTAATTTACTCAACCGATTTTCACAAATATTGAGAGTCTCAGCGTTGAACAATTCAACATTTGTAAAATTTTCTCTTTCACCCCTCCCAACTCTTGAGAAGAAATACTTGCTTCTTTTCTTTCTTGTGATATATTTACTACGTGTGTATATTAAATTTCCTTAACCCTTTAAACCCTAAGATTGACCAGCATCCAAATTCTCCTTGCTTTAATACTACTGAATCATTCATTACTATCATGAGAATAAAGGAAATGATCACCAACCTAAGATGCTTTGATTGTAAAACAAATTCTCCTTTTCAAGACTAAAAGAAATGTATAGAAAAGAGTATGGAGAATATGGATACTGATGTTAGGGGGGGAAAGGGTTATGTGGAATTCTGTTTCTCATACTCCTACAGTAATTGTTACTCTATTCTGAGTGATTGGCTGTGTGTACTAAATTCGCATAACTCAGAGCTATAACTGTTGTAACTTATTGCAGTTGGCTATTACATTATTTTGATCTTGAACAGTAATTTTTTTCATCTCCTTCCAATGGAGTCTTTGAAAGTATTTTGTACATACAAAAATATATAATAAAATATCTGACAGAAGCAATGAAGTGTGTTTTGAAGATATTAGGGGGGAGTTTATCTAAGAGATGTTTAAAGTGACCTTTACAGGAACAGTGAAAATTCACCCTGATCTTACTTGCTCTTCGAGTTTGCAAATTAATCCGTAGAATAAAACAAAAACTCATCTTCACGGCTATTGCCATTGTTTCCTTTGAAGCGCATTAACGGACACGAAGAGAAGTTGACTTTTCGCTGTTTACTGCTTGACGTAAACGTTGTGCTAGCCACAGTTTTCATGTGATGTCTCTTAATCACCACAGTAGAAACAAACGCTTTTCATTCAACCAATTTATTCTTGTGTTTTTTCACGTTTCCTGTTCCTACAAATAGAGTAGCTCCGCTATTCTGTAGATAACCAACAATTCCACTACTTGACCCGACGAAGGGCTAACTTCCGAAACGACCGCTTTAGAAACTCTTTAGACTCTCAGATGATAAAACCAAATTGTCTGGTCACCGCAATAGAGACATTATTTGTCAAGAATACCCTCTTCGCGCTAATCACTTACAACTGAACTTGATACCCGCCCTAACAAACACGATTACAAACATAAAGCCATCAACTTAAAAGTTTCTACAAATTAATCAGTGAATTAAGTGCTATCTATGACTATAAATATGTTCTATAAATATACTAAAAATATGACTAAAACCGAGTTTATGCTCACGGTTTAGAGGCAGATATTAAATACTCTCGCAGTTTCTCCGACGATCACAATTTATGACAATCAAGTTAGCCAGGTCACCACCGCAAAATCATTTGGGGGACCATCGATAACAAACTCGATTGGAGCAGTCACATCGAGAAACTAGCAAAGAAAGTCACTTGTGGCGTTAGGGCTATAAAACGAATATGGCACCTTGTCCCTCAAGCGACTTTTCTCCTGATATATCAAGCTCTGATTCAGCCACATTTTGACTATTGTAATATTGTTTGGGGAAACTGCGGGATAACTTTGCAGAACACGGTACAGAAACTACAAAACAGAGCAGCCCGTGTTTTGACTTACTCAAATTATGACGCCGATATTGGTCACTTGTTTGAGCCCCTGGGATGGAAAAACCTAGCTTCCCAACAGCAAATTCAAAGAGCCACAATGGTCTATAAGTCTCTGCACGGTTTAGCTCCAGATTATTTATGTTTTAAATTTGAAAGGCGAGAAACTGCGTATAATCTAAGAGACTTTGACTTAATGTTCCTTTGCCGCACACAAACTCTTACAAAAATAGCTTCAGCTATAGTGGCGCCACTCTTTGGAACAGACTTCTCGTGATATAAGACAAGCGGAGTCCCTTGGGTTATTTAAGCGTTTAATTAAAGAAGTACGTTCAGGCACGGCATTCGTGGAAAGCAGCTTTAGTTAGGTTTGTGCTTTCAGTATAGTTTTTATAGTATCTTATCCATTTAATGTATGTTTATACATTTGAATGTTTTTTTTGGCTGATTAATTGTCCGTAGGTAAATAAAGATTATCTATCTATATTAACTCGCGCGTAACGTGGAACTTATTTGCAGGGTGTCGCTGAGTTAGAATTTCGTAGCGGTTTGTTTCTTTTAACCTTAAAAGGCATGAATCAACAACCAACCGTCAGGGATAATAACTAGTAGGAGTGATCAACTACGCTTCAGTGGTAAAATATGTGAAGCCATGCGAGTAATACATCATTGTGGAAAATAAGAGACAGAGTACAAGGTGTGGCCATAATAAGTGGCCCAGGGTCTGCCTTTATAACTATGTCGATGTGACAATAACGAAAGACCAAACCTGGAGTAAATGCATTCATAGCGTAGTGAATAGGATCGTGCGATTCATAACACGAACGGTTTAAACAGTCAAAACTTAGACCTCTTTACATTTTAGCTCCACTACGAAGTACACAACATGAACAGAAAACCATTAGGTTTTATTTTGGCAGTTTCAGTCGAGTTCTGGCACCGTTACACTGATTACATTATCATACCCAAATAATTACAAGACGGAGCCGGGAAGGTTGACGGCTTGGGAACATGTTACAACCTTGCAAATCAGTATTCATACACTTCAGTCAGATTATCGGACATTAATTCATAATAATTTATAAGTTTTTCTAGACCAACAAGTGCAATATCGTTTTCAATTAAGCTACATAGATTATGATTATCAGTAACAGTCCTGTTATGGACGTATTTACAAAGTGGAAAACTGTTTCAAGTTCCAGATTTTTCGTCGAATTTGATCCAGTACATTTGGCTCGTGGAACTTGCGATGAACTATGAAAATCTCTAAGTTTGTTTCAACACGTGTAATAATGAGATGCAAGGGTTTGAGTACTTCATGTCGTAGGGTAGGCTGTTATTATCTCTTGATCCTGAGCGTCGTATGTAACCGTCACCGAGAAACACCACAATTTGGTCTTTCCGTGAATCCCTACAGGAGAATTAAACTTCTTTTGCAGTACATACCTGTTTCCGTCAGTCCAGTGTGGCGTTGAAATGTCTGGGTTTTCAAAAGTATCTTGTACCAATTTCCACACAGATTTCTTATCAGGGGAAAGAAAATAGCTTTTCCTTTGTTTTCCAGGGAACACATGATCGTCCTTGATATGTTTCTTCACTTTGTCATTCAGAGTAAAGCCATCTTTCCATCTCTTTCTGAGCCTGATTGCCATTTTAGCACGGTCAGCGAAGGGATAGAAGAATCGAACAACCCCTTGCTCACAAAAAAATTTACATTACTCACATTAATTTCATGGTCTGACGTGTTTGTTCGTCGAGGGTTTGGGAAAGGGTTAAATGTTGTGTTAGGGGAAGGGTAGGTGCGCAGTTGCTCAGATATTGTTATTGTCGCTGAATTGGCGTCTCACCGGAAAATGCGGAAAAAGATCGACTGGTCCCATATATAACATTAAGTTTCAGTTCAAAGTTTATTCAGCTTAGAAGGCACGTGTGTGGAACTCTTAAAAGCAACTTGGTTAAAGTATTGATCAAAAGAGTTGTTTAGCCTTTTTGCATTGCGATCTTTGTTATTTTCTAAATAATAGCATACCCTGCTAGTGTTGATTAAAATCTCGAAGTTCGCGTCTTTTGGGACTTATCATTGGGAACTTGTGTTGAGTTAACCGAACATAATCTAGCATTTTCCAAGTGTGCCATAAGTCTTCCATTCTTGATGTATTTCCGGTCGAAAGTTTCAAACAGGAAGTTGCGGAGATAATCGCAGGATGCTGTGGTTGTTTTCGTTGGCTGTCCTGAAACATGCTCTGAGAGAAATCACGACACGACAAGGAGAAAACTGCCATAATTAAGTCAGGAATTGTTTTCAATAACGATGTTTCGGAGATAATCGCATTTCGCCACATGGTTGTTTCGTTGGCTGTCTCAAATCATATTCTGAGAGAAAACACGATGACAAGGAAACACTGTCATAATCAACTCGGGAGTTGATGAGACGGAGGTCTATGGCTAATGGTTTGAGGACCTTACGTCGTTGGGTAGACAGTGACAATTTTTTTTTATCTTGAGTGTCTAGTCGTAGATCACCGTTCAGACTGAAAACAGGGCACTTCAGTCTCACCCTGAACCCCTATGGGTGAATTAAACGCCTTTTTCAGTACATAGCTGTTTCTATCAGTCCTCTATGTGCTTTTTTATCGAATGTCTATTTGTGATCAAAGCTAAATCCTATATGAGTGTGCCATTCTTGAAGCTGCCATTCTTGAAGCTACACAAATTTTCGGGCCAGACTATTTCTCAACGAGGAAGTTAGGGGGCACAATCACAGATCGCTGTAGTTGTTTCGCTGGCTGTTCCGACAAAAAACCATGGCAGGCATTTAGTTAAAAAATTTGAGACACCAAACGAACCATGATGGTCAAAATATTAAACCTACATTGGATCGGTGTCGTTTTAGCATGTTGTCCTGATGAACACCATTTCAATCGATGATATACAACAGGTAAAGCGCCCCACGCAAGCTGGTAGAGTTTTTGTGGCGAAAACAGCTCCACGATCTCCCTTTCAGACAGTAAGAGAATGAAAAAGGAGCTGCTAAGGTTGCATTATGAATGACCGCAGTAGAATAAAAACGAGAAACCGGTCGTTTTCAACACAAGCATGCTCAGCTTGTCGATATTTTTTAGTCGATAAAAATAACATATTTAAGGCTCGAAGCTCAGTTCTGTTTTAATTGCCATTTGGCGACCTTAAAAACCTAAAACACAATTTGCACCAAAGCCGACTCTGGACAATTTTGCTATTTTCTTTTTAAGTGAACGTAGATGTGCTCCATTTACGACTTTTAAATAAACTAAAATTAAAAAGCATTTCGTTTCGTAGCACAACGATCACGAGCTTTGAGTGTTGATGACTACCAGACTAATACCAAAGAAAAGTTATATTAACCATTTAACTCCCAGATCAAATTTGTCATTCTCCTAACCGTCAACCATACAATTTTTGTAATGCTAGTTCAGAGAATTTAGTATTGAATCAACTAATTATTCTCAAATTGATATTTTTCTGTATTCTCATCACTCATTTGGTTGATATTGAATTGATGTTGTAAGGAGAAATTCTGTCTTGGTCACTTATGAGAGTTGAAGGGTTAATAGCAATCTGTCAGTAAGTTTGAGAAGCAAGGACATCACAACAGTACTCTTCGTTGTAGTTTGATTAGAGCTCGATAGTCAATCAATCAATCAATCAATCAATCAATCAATCACTAAACTTGAATTTAACCCTTTCCACCACAACATCAGTATGCATATTCTCCATACTGCTCTCCATACATTCCCTAAAGTGCTGACAAGGAGAATTTGTGTAACAATCAACAACTTCTTTGGCTGCTAGTACTTTTCTTTATTCTCATGACTTTACTGCATGATTCACGGGTGATATTGTAAGGAGAAATTAGATACTAGTCACTCTTAGGGTTTAAAAGGTTAAGATGGGAGCACGTAACAGTAGTGAGTGAAACTGCTGACCCTATGGCCCTCTGTAAGGTAAAGCTTAAAATAAAAAAATGAACGATGACCTATACTGGAAATTTCACAAATGTACTGCAAAATGAAATTTTAAAAAAACCTATAGGTTATATATCTCTCTCTATATATACAAACGTTAATTTTTAGTGTTATTCGAAAAGGTAAATCAGTAAATTGTTTTAATTAATAACTTAAAATAGTGAAGGACACACAGGAGGACCACTCATAGCGTCGCTTTTTCCAGTGATCTAGATTTTTTGTTTCTTTTCTTCTGTGAAAAAAGGTGCTGTAAGTAACCAAATTACTTTCAACAATAAGCTTGGGGGAACCTCCCCCCATCTCCCCCCCCCCCCCCCCCTCTCTCCGTCGAGAGTAACAGTCTCTTGATGAATATTCTTGTCTTTATCCATTCCGGAAGTACAGTCCGTGCCCTCGCTTTCTTTAACCTTTAATCCGTAAGAGTGACAAGGTTCTAATTTCTCCTTACAATACCACCCTGGAGTAAAAGGTTTAAGTCACGAGAATAAACGAAATGATCAACAACTAACGAAGCTCTTGATGGTTTTACAAATTCTCCCTGTTAGAACGTAGGGAATGTATAGAGAACAGTATGGAGAATATACACAATGATGTTAAGGTGCAAAGGGTTAAAGATTTTAACACTTTACACTTTAACATCAGTAGGCATATTCTCCATACGTTTCACTGTATATTTCCAGTGGTACTGGAGGATTTATTTGATAACAGTCGAGAGATTTTTTTAGTTAGCCATCAGTTCTCTTAACCTTTCTTTTTGTTTAAATAGTGTTACTCTACTGAGAAATTTATTTTATTTACTTATATTGCGCGTGTTACATATACAGATGCTCACACGCGAGAACAGTATGAGTTTATTTATGGTTTAGTTCTAATTTATTAATTAGTAAAATGGGCAAATTCTGTTCTTTCTTAACCTGAGAGTTTCTTGAGGTAGGTTAAAGTGTTGCCGTTTTTTGATGGCACTAGACAAAAATGAATATTTTCACGGATCTACACAATATTTGTTTGGGTTTCATCTCTTCCTTGTACCATGTAAAGCTCTCCCGACCGTGAAATATACGGTTCCTTTTGGTCACTTCCTATCGCAAGTGCACGAATTATTTTTCACGACAGTGAAACAGCGTTTTTTAAGCTTTTAAATCTCCCGAGTTAGCCGGAAATCGCGCTGAACGGAGTAACATTTTTCCAAAAAGATTCCTCTCCTTGATGCTGATCCACAGTCTCATTTTGTTATTTAAGTCTTTATATGGGCCATATCTGACAGAAACTAAAGCGAAACGATCTGGATTTGATTTCTATTTCTTCTGAGGCTTTACAACTGCTAACAGCTTTGATACTCAGTAATTACAAGAGCATTCATCAGGCCATCAGGCCGATATAAAATTCAGTCCAGATGCAAAGAGCAAAACCAAAAAGAGTCATTTTTCACCTGCGACGGCCCGAACAGATTAGTTAAGTTCATTGGCCCTTTTTTATCGCTTTTATAATATTTAACAAAGCTTTATTTTAGTGAACGTAGTTTGACGAAAGTATAAATCCTTTATATTAGCAGTTTTCCTATAGAAGGCTTTTCCTAATACACCTTTTAACCATTTGTCTCACACTTCGCGTTCTACATCTGCTACATTTTCATAGTTACTATACAATATGAAAGCATTGCATCAGGTACGATAGTTGATCACGACTTTAAATAAACTAGTTGTTTGTTAATGTGAAAAGTATCACTCAATGTCCTTTCCTCTAAAATTCATTTGACTCTTGAATTTTAATTTTGTAAGGGGACAACTTACATCTTCATTAATCAATCACTGATAGGTCTCTGAGCCGCTAAAACAAAAATACGTATGTAAATATTCACGTTAACAAAAGTTAATCAGGCGTCTTTTGACACAATTATGTGTGAATGAAATTTGGACTGAAATGAATTTAACTGGGTTCATTTGAACAAACTGACGTAGGTCGCTCTTAGCATGGAGTCCCACGCATAGACTAGCAATTTTGTCATTCTTGGGTAACATACAGATCACGGCGTCGAATATAATGTGCTTTAAATTTTCATGAAGACTTTTTCAGCTCGAAACCTTCTTTGCTCGATATCGCATTGTTTTCACTATCGCCATTTCAATGTGGGTGTTGAAGGAATTATTATGCCGAGTTAGGTGACAACAGAGGTATTCAACCAAGATCTTCCTCTTTGTTCGTCAAGACTGTTATGCATCAATACTCAGCTATTGTCATGGATACGGCACTTGACAGTCGCAGCTTCAGTCCGGGGGGGACTCGGAAAAGGTGACTGGTGACCTTGACGAATGCACAAGAAAGAATGTATTCAATCCTATGACGTTTAGTGTTTTGAAACAAAAACTTTCAAGAGTCACTGCCCACAGCCTGCTAGCTTTGTTTATTTATTTCCCAATATCAAGTTGAACGTCGACGTTGAAAGAACACGGATATTACAATTTATTTTGGATCTCATATCACCTCGTTTTATGATTCTATTTAACTCCCACTTAATAAATAAACATAGCAATATTTCGTGCGACATGTGGACTGATTCTTCGGCGATTATTAAGTGGCATAAACATTGTTTAGTTTAGTATTCAAACACGGAAAAAATACCAAGAGACAATCAAAATACATTAAAAAAAGACACGATGAGTCTTTTGCACGCTGTAGCAGTTTGGTTGACCGGAGCAGCTGCTGTAATCGTCGGCTAAATTAGCAAACGCCAAGATTTACTTTGATAGCGTTGACGTCAAATTTTTGGATCGAATTCAACAAAATATTTGACTGCGTTGTAGCAATGTTTATTGTTTGGCATCAGTGCAATGCAAACTGAAATATTGAGACAACCTTGGGACACAATGCTTCATTAAGAAAATCTATTTGGGCAAACTAGGGGTGACATTCTGTACATAATATGAATAAAAATGAAATTTAGTCTCAATATAAGCAGATTCAATATTCTGCGCCAGTCTTAAAAGATATCTGGCATTCACCGAAAACTTGTTTGTTTTTTCGTTTCCCGCGCAGGTGTTTTGAGGAGAGTATACGTGTTCAAATGTGAAATAGGCCCAAATTGCGTGTTCTATCTTGTATTAACCTTTGTTATCTCAAAAAACTAAGGAACAACTACAACAGGAAAAAAATGAATTAAGTGTCAGGCACGTAAAATTACTTGCCCCTCCCCACCCAGATGCTAACAACATCCATCTTATTGGACCCCCCCCCCTTTCTTTCGACGGTAACTCAGACTTCGCTTCTTGCCTGGAGGAATACTACAGCAGTCGTGTTAAGTAGTAAGGAACTCTATAATAGACCATAAAACAATCGAAGTTGAACAATTTAAGGAAGGAAATCGCATAGATTTACCCTAAACCCGCGATGGCAGAGTCGTAAGTAAATCTTTATCACGATTTGAAGTCTTAGAGAGCGACGCAAGGAACTAATCGCGGTTTTATGATCTTTTCAGGGTGAAGGTGGCCGTTCGCGTTCGGCCTTTCAACTCGAGGTAAGTGAATCGTCTAGCCTCAGTTTCGTTTCTCTGTTTCAAATACTGATCTTCGGTTATTTTCTGCAGAGAGAAAGATCGAGGGGCAAAAGTTGTACTCGACATGATAGGAGCACTGACACAAATTACAGATCCTGACAATCCAGGTAGGGGTTTCCATCTTCGTGCTCTTGGAATGTTTACTTTTACTACCGTAGTGCAAACTTTTCGCAATGGATTTTCCAAAGGGGGTTTAAGTTCTTGAACCAACTGATTTATTTCTTGCTATTTTTTTTACCTATTCACACAGGAAACCCGCCAAAGGAGGTGAGAAACTGAATTTCGCTTTAATGTTGTTGTTCGCGCTGTCATTAGCTAACTACCGGTGCTATGGCCAAAGCGCTGATAAGTTAGGCTTGCCTTGCGCAATTCTTGTTCTGACGAAACTTTTTCCTTTTATTTTCATGATAAATCTTCTTACAGTTCACGTTTGACTTCTCGTACTGGTGAGTGTACCTTTTGCTTGTTGTCATGGCGTTTACCCTTTGGAGTACTCTGTTAGGTTTTAATACACAAGCTAGCTTATATTGCTTCATCTACTGAAGTTTTTAGATGTATGCGTAATCCAAACAAACTCCTATATTCGATTAAAAGGACTAGCTGATCATTTGAAAAAAGATAAGAGCCATTTTCGCTCATTTCAGGTCTCACGATGGTTTTCACGAGGACGAAAACGGCTATCTTGTCGCAGATAATGAGAAGTACGCGACACAGCGAAAAGTTTTCGATGACTTAGGACAGGGTGTCTTAAATAACGCTTTTGCAGGTAAGCTAACCGTATCTTTTCTTTTCTCATGTTTATTATTTAAAGGAAATTTTCATGTTTGGACCACACTGTCCACTGGGAATTAATAATGAATTTTGACCTGATAAAACTTTTTAATGGCAGGGTGCTGCATGCCGTCTCGAATCAATTAAAAACTTGCATGAGTGAAATTAATTCAAAAGCTTCCGTTTCCACGTAAACATTACTTTCAGTTGATCCCCTTCCAATATTGCCCTTCATTGATGTATAAATTTCAAATGCATTGTTTCGCTGGAAGGCGGCAAAGAGGGTTTAGTTCCATGCTTTCATCTAAGTGTCTGTTCATTTAGTCGGAGAAGTTTTCAGAATAAACTCTTGTTCGTTATAAATAAATTAGCCTTAACATAACATCTTCACCTACTGAACAAGATATTTAATTCAAATTCGGAATAATTGTTGCTAAATGGTTAGAATTTAGCGACTGATGCTTTATCTTTTATCATGGTGTGTCAATTCTAAACGAACTTAGTGATTTTAATCAATTATATAATTTGATTTTACATGCCATTAAAAGTTAATTAAAGGCAAATAACAATCATCAGACAGTCTGGTTGTCTAGAATCTGAAGTGTCTGGTTATATTTTGATCATCCCAGTAAATTGGGTTGCTAAAAGTTTTTTATGAAATCCAATCTTAGACTGTCATTTTTTCCTGAATCAAGGTAATCAAAAATTTAAATTTGATTAATTTAACATGCCTCTTGTTCACTGACAGGTTTCAACTGCTCACTGTTTGCCTATGGACAGACAGGTGCTGGAAAGTCATATTCCATGGTGGGATATGGAAACAATAAGTAAGTATTCAGGCTCAGTTTTATTCCAAACAGTGCATAATGCACCCACCAATTCCAGTTTCATATACACAACTAATGTTCCGGTAACATTGATTTCTGGTGTGAAGAATAATTTCTCACCAATACCACAAACAACTGAAGTGTTTGTGTCCAAGCTTAACTTTTTTGTCTAAAAATTTGGGTTTAAAATAAAGCTTGTTACCAGTCCTTTAATGCCTCAATCACTTAGGTCATAACAACCTAATCAACATCCATACAATTAGCAGATACATTCCATGCTGTGCATCATAGCAATTAAATTATAGATGATCTCTAAATGTGACTAGAAAGAGAAAGTGGCACATCAAGAGCAGCTTTTCAGAATTCCTGTTTTCTTAAGAGAATAACAAAGCTTATTTCTTTCTTTCATAAGCATTTTTCAAGCAACCCAGAATTATGGTTTTGAAGGGGTATAATTTGATTACAGGACTTGAGACAACTGGTGATGATATTGTAAGAGTAACTGAGTCAATTTTGTTTGCTCACTTTACAGAGGTATTGTTCCCATTACATGTGATGAGTTGTTTCAAGCAATGGCTAAGGGAGCTGAAGGAGTTGTAAGTTCAAGTTCTAGAGTACTTGATTAAGGTCTTTAATTGATGCTTAAAAACTTTTCTCAAGGAAGTAAAAATGTAGTAACTTGTTATTGGTGGCCCAGAGATGACATTCTAAAATGCCATGAATTTTGAATTATGAGAGCTACTAAGCATTCATGGAACAAAGAGTTTATTGTCTCTCTTTGTTGTTGTTCTCTTTGCATAGAAATACCAAGTTTCATTTAGCATGTTAGAGATTTACAATGAACAAGTGCGAGATCTTCTGGTCAAGAACAATCCCAAGGGTGGTTTGCAGGTTAGTTGGGACCTAAAATCACTAGTTAAGTACTCTTGAATTAGCAATTTTCATCAGTGTTGAAAATGTGGACCCGGTTGTTCAAAGCTGGGTTAAAATAATCCAGGGTTAGTGTGAAATTGGAGTTCAGATCTGAAAGCTGATTTTACATAACCCCTGGCTTAACTCTTTACACCCAAAGATCAGTATGCATATTCTCTATACTGTTCTCCACACATCTCCTAGGGAGTTGTTAACAAGAGTTTGGTTAACAATCAAAATATTCTTTCTAGAGTAATAATTTCCTTTAATTTTGTGACCTTAAAGTGTGATTCAGGGGTGATATTTAGAGAAGAAACTGGATACTAGTCACTCTTAGGGATCAGGGGGTTAAGGAAGATTACTTAATGTGATGCGAACATACTGCAGTACTCAACAACACTTACAAGTGCTGCAACAAATTATTGATCTTTTCTGTTGTGTGCAAATCATGGAGCACATAAACTTTTTTGATGACCTTAAACCTAAGCTTTTTACCAACTGATTTTGTTTCTCAAAGGTTCGTCAAAACCCTAAAGAAGGAAACTTCTTTGTTCAAAATCTTAAGAGAGTGGCTGTTGTGGATTATGCAGATATTGAACGCAGAATTGAAGAAGGTAAATTTGAAATACAAAATATAGTTTAAAAAAGTCAGAAAAATAGTTAGTAAGCTCTTTTACTGGATGCTACATCATTTGTTCTTCTAAGGGGGTTCAAGTTAATCTGTCATCATTTTAAGATAAGAAAAGTCCCTTTAAGTGATGAGTATGTCTATTCTGTTCACTTGCTTGCAGGATAATGCATTGAAATGATAAGGGTTAGTTAAATTTTTATCACCTCATGGAGTCAGAATGTAATCTGAAGCATATAGCATAAGGCAATAATAGATTATGCTGTCTTGTTTTGCCAAACAGATTTCTTGTGTGTGGTGGGATTAGATTGAAAAGATTGTTGACACATGTAATGTTGTTGTAATGGCTTTTTAAATAAAAATAATGCGCAAGCCCTGAAATATTTGTATTGGATGGGAATTTTTTACTCAGAAAATATTGTACAGGAAAAATGGCTTCAGTTGTGGTTATATTCCCCTCTAATATTTGTCCACCATTATTCCAACATTTGCCTTGTGTCTTGTGGAACTTGTAAAGGAGATTCTTTCAAGTGTAACCATTTGTTTATTAACTAGAGCCTGGTTTTCAATCACAAGCGCAAGTACAAACACAAGCACTACAACTTGTATTAATTTTATTGAAAGGGCCTCAACACAAGCATAAACACAAGCGCAAGTGTGAGCACAAGGATCAAAATTTTTCCCTTTTCTTGTGCTTGTGCTTGTTGAGATTCATTTTGGCATAATTACCTTATGCAGGCATTTGTTCTTGCACTTGTGCTTGCGTCTCTGGTGAAAACCAGGCTTAAGGGATTGACAAGTTGTTTCCTTTGAATTTCAGGTACTGCTAATCGCACAGTAGCAGCTACACAGATGAATGCCACAAGTTCCCGTGCTCACACAGTGGTAACCATCATATTTGATCAGATCAGCAAGAATGAGTCAGGACAGGAAACAAAGAAGAGTAGTAACATAAACTTGGTTGATTTGGCAGGTTGGTGTAGTTTTTTTGTGACTTAGATCTTACAGGCATATACAGTGGTCCATTTTAGTAATAAGGGATCAGAGGTATAGCTAGTCAGGGTTCTCAACGATCAAGTCAGTTAGTAGACCGCTAGCTGTGGGAAGTAGACAGCTGATTATTCAAGAGCTCCTTCCTGAGGTGTAGGGGCATGCTCACTCCCATGATTTTATTTTTTAAAAGTACAAATTATATGCTCTGAAATGTAGTTTTTTTGTATTCCTTTGGAGGGATATGCAAAGCAATAAGGCCATTGGTAGGCTATGTTTAACCTTTGGTGGAGAGATGAAGTGCATGTGATACTTATCTTAATGGAGAACACAACAAAACTTTTGACTCTGAAGGAGGTCAAATCTGCATCATTCAATCCATAGTCCAACACACAAACTATATGGCAACCACATCCTCCATGGATTTCTAAAAGCTATCATGATCAGTAATATATTAAGACCACATTCCATAGACCTGAGCTTTGAGCCCTAATTGAACCTGGGGCATTGCCTACTTTGCTTCATAAGCTGGGTCAATTTGAACAAATATTTTCCCTCGTAGGCAACTTCTTGGCAGTTGTGTTCTTGATATCCTAACCTACCCATCACCAACATGATTTTTCTTTTTGTTTCAGTTAAGGAATAACCCTTGCCTAGAAGAGTAACCTTGTAACATCAAGTTAGACTGTAGTCTTAAAATGTACCAAATGAGCTTCACTGTTCATCAGTTTATGACCATTTTGCTTTCCATGCATTAACCAGGTAGTGAAAGAGCTGATAGCACTGGTGCTACTGGTGACAGACTCAAAGAAGGAGCCAACATCAACAAATCCCTTTCAGCCCTGGGTAATGTGATCTCAGCCTTGGCTGACTTGTCCATGGGTAAAAAGAAAGTGTTGGTGCCATATCGAGACTCTGTTCTGACCAAACTGCTTCAGAATGCTTTGGGTGGCAACAGTAAAACCATCATGATTGCTGCTTTGTCTCCAGCTGATATCAACTATGATGAAACACTGAGTACTTTGAGGTATGTTCTCCAAACTTTATATTAAGAATTTTATGGTATAGTTGGAAAAGTTGAATACAAACAGATGAACAAACTAACCAAAGACTGAATAGAAGAAACATGGATGAACAGACCAATATCTAAAAGTTCAGATGACAGAAGAGAGTTGATGGGCAAAATCCAGACTTGGAAAAACCAAAGAATTATTACATCTATCATTACATTTCTTTTCAAACAATATGATTAAACACAAGTATGTCTAAATAGCTATCTTTCAATAACAACCTCAAATACATTTTATCTTACAGATATGCAGATCGTGCCAAAAAGATCAAGAACAAAGCAGTGGTTAATGAAAATCCAATGGACAAGCTCATCCGGGAATTGCGGGAAGAAAATGAAAAGCTTAAGAAGATGTTTGAAGGTGGAGGACTGCCTGATCTTGGTGCTGGAGCTGCAGTGATGAGTATGTGATGTGATCTCTTAAAGAAAATGGCAATATTGTAACATTTTATTTTACTTATTGCACATTTTTCATGCATGACGTTTAGTAGAGAATGATCCAAAACAGAAAAGTCCTTGATAGAATGATCATTACATCAAATTCTTTTGGAAACAATCCCTCAGTCTTTTCATCAGGTCATTGGGAATGCCTAATTTGTCCTGAAAAGATCAGTTGAGGTCATCGTGGATTTTAATGGTTTGAAGGAGGTCAAAACTTGTAAATTTGAAGTATGTGACCCTTCTAAGTTCTAGTATCACCCTTACATCACATGTGAAGGTCACAAGATTAAGCAAAAGGATCACCAATTGAAGAAGCTCTTGATTTTCTGTAATAAATTCTCCTTATCAGCAACTTAAGAAATGTATGGAGAACAGTATGGGGAATATACATACAGGTGTTAAGAGTAAAGGGTTAATAATGATAAACATTCATCATTGGTGTTCTTCAGCTGAAGCTGAGAAAGAGGAAATGCGGCGGAAGATGAAAGAAGAACTCCTTGCACAGATGGAATTTAACCAACAGAACATGATGAGCTGGGATGAAAAGGTAAAATCTGGTTTACATGTGAACATGTGTTCTCCATGCTTGCCTTAGCCTTTTTAATCCCATAAGTGACCAGGACAGAATTTCTCCTTATAATATCAATACAATATCAAGCAGACAAGTGATGAGAATAAAGAAAAATATCAATGAGGGGATTATAAGTTGATCCAATAGCAAATTCTCCTTACCTACATCACAAGAAGTGTATGGTAGACAGTAAGGAGAATAACTAGGGAGATCTTGGGAGTTAAAGGGTTAATTCTTGAATTCCTCAAGTCCATTTAGCCTAGCTGTTAATTTTCAAGATTGAGGTGTCAATCTTCCCATCTTCTGCCACCTTCCTCTCTCTCTTTCCTGTTCTCTCTTGCTTCCCCTCCTTATTCATCTCTTGAACCTGTCACAAGTCGCACAAGGTCTCCATACTCTTGAATGGTGCAGATTTTTAAAACACCCACACTTTTTGATGACTTTGGGACTCAGATAGGTGTCCAGTGGGCCAAATTCCACAGTTTTAACCACTCAAACTTGTTTGCATTTGTGTCTTAACAGGTCCAGATGTCTCAAAGTGATTCATCAGCAGGAGAACAAAGTGAAAAACAGAAGAAGACAAAGAGTGTGCCACATTTGATTAACTTAAATGAGGACCCCATGTTGTCTAGAGTCATCTTTCATTTTCTGGAACAGGGTAAGTGTTGTGTGCATTCCACAGTCAAACCTTTACCTGTTTTAAGCAATCTGTTGTCAGAGTCCCCAATTTTTTCCCCTAAATACTGTTATTTTCACCTCTATTAAGTAGTCACCTCTATTAAGTGGTTGTGGTCACCCTTGACTGAGTCCCAATGGTCTGTTTGTATTATCTTCCTCCTGTATTGAATGGTCACCTTAAGTGGAACCCCTCAGTGACTGTGGCTTTCAGCACATTGACCAAGCTTTAAAACCTAGACCTTGTTGGTCCTTTTCTTCTGAGCCATTTACCTTAAACACCTTCATATTTAAATATTTAAAGCTATGTAACTTATATTTTGTTGGCAAGACTGGAGACTTCTGGTTCAAACCCCACCCCAGCCGGACAAAATTCTAATTCCTCACACCTCTCTTCTCTCTCTTTTTCTCTCTCTCCCCCCCCCCCCCCCCCCCCGACATGGAGGAACATCCAGGGGTTGCTGGAAGGGGGATTGAAGCTTTGAAACTGACAGGTGTATTATCAGGTAGAAGTTGTTATCTTGATCTAACACCAAATTCTGTTAACTAATTTACAAAAAAAATGTGTTGCAGCTAGAGTGGAGAATTAACAACCAGATCTTGGCAGTTAACAGATTAAAGTGAAAAATGTAATTCATTTTTGTTTTTATTTTTTTATTTTTTTTTTGTAGCGGAAACTAGGATAGGAAGGAAAGATGCTGATCCTGTACCAAATGTCCCTCTTTCTGGCCTGAGGTAATTTTTTAGATGCTTAGCCTTTTACACACACACATCAGTATTCATAATTATTCTCCATACTGTTCCCTGTACATTTACAAGGGTACTGACAAGAGTTTCTTTAGTTGGTGATCATTTTCTTTATTCTCATGACCTTAATTTGTGATTAAGGGGTGATAATGTAAGGGGAAATTGTATGCTTGTCACTCTAACGGGTCAAAGAGTTGAGTCCACAATATAGCCTGCAAGCAAGCCCTCATTGTAAGTGCTGCAGGACACATGATTTTTGCCCACAAGACGATTTAAGACAAGTTAGGGAGAGGTTTTCCAGGCTCTGGCACCCTCATTATCAGTGCCAGAGCCTCTGCAGACCTCTGACCGTCTGGTATTACCTAAGGCCTTATTCTCCCCTGCAGGCAAAGAAACACTCATGTTCAAAAGCTTTACATTGTTAAATTGAAACTTAGAAATTTTTATGTATATCTTTAAACTAGTTTTGTAGGGGGTGTTGAATTCTCTAAAAAGTGTAGAAATATGAAAGCTGGCTTTCAGATTGATAAATAGTTGTGATCACAGATGAAATCTAAACGGTGTGAAAAAAGCATGGGAATTCTTTTTCCTTATTCAATCAGTGCATTATTGCTGAATGCATTGAAATGATTACAAAGTTACAAGGGCAAACAGAACTTCAATTGATGATTGGCTTTGTCTTTTGAGTCACAGTTTTCATTGTGTGAGGCCCCTTTTGCCCCTTCGTTGATCCTTTGACCCCTAAGAGTGATTAGCATTTAAATTCTCCTCACAATATCACCCCTGAATCAAACATTAAGGTTATGAGAATAGAGGAGGTGATCACTCACTAAAGCAGCTCTTCATTGTAAAACAAATTCTCTTTGTCAGCAGCTTAGGTAATGTAAAGTGAATAGTATGGATAATATGGATACTGATGTTAGGGGGCAAAGGGTTTAGAAATTAAGATTTTAGAGCTGCACTCCTGCTATCACAATTTAACAACTGCATTGCAAAATGGAGGTTGGGTGCCTGAAACATTCAGGAGCTTCCACTATTGGCAGCCAGATCCTAGATGGAGACTTCTCCTATGGCTAGGAAATCATGGCACTCAGCCATGGGGCCCCATACAGGAAAGGGACACAGGTACCCGTCACACTGAATAAACAGTGGAAAGAGGGAGGGAAAGGGTGGAGAAAACTGTCTGGAAAATTAGCTGCCACTCCTCACAGTGCTGCAAGTTCACACTCAAAGCGCACACCAGAACGCCTCAAACAATGAGCACATGGAATTTTGACGCATACGCATAAACAAAAAAGAAGGCTGACTATCAGAGAACGCTGATGCTCGTTGTTGTTAACTCCATTAAATTGCATTTAACTGCATTTAAAAGGGAGCTCTCTATTGAAACCCTGGTGATTTATTAGAATTTCTGTTGTTATTTTACAGTATTTTGAAACAACATGCCTTGGTAAAGTCTGTGAATGGGGAAATCACCATTGAGCCTGCATCACCAGGGGCAAAGACAAAAGTAAATGGAATGCCACTCACTGGAGAGCGTGTTCTCAAACATCATGACAGAATCTTGTTTGGTAAGTTTTTCTTTTCCCATTTTTATAAATACAATTTCCCACATCATTAGCTATACTATTCACGAAATGTAATCACCTGCAGTATGTCAACGGAAAGATTACTTAAGTATTTAATGTATGTGCATGATTTTTCTTGCTTTTATGTGTACTTTCTATACTTACACACAATTGTTAGTTACTTCTATACACGCATTTTGAATGGTTCTTACTTATGATTTATAGAAGGACAGATGCATAGATGACTTAACCATTAACAACATTTTGCTTTTTTATTATACTATTGCAAATAAATTCCATGTTGCTGTGGGTCTGTACAGTAAAAGATCACATCAGATCTCAAAATGTGATAAGAACATCGGTGACACACTCGGCTGCACCTTAAGTGCCTGGTTTTTGTTCTTATCACATTATGACATCATCTGGGATCTATTACTGAACAGACGTATGGCAGCATGAAATCTATTTGTTAAACCGATACAATGCTAAAAATATCTAAACATAAGTTACAGTATGGCTGTCTACAAGATTCACTACAACTTTCAACACTGACATTGCTCAATCAGCAGTTAACATGAGTAACCTGCTTGGTAGATAAATTATCTGTTTACTTTGCAGGTTCAAACCATATGTATTTCCTGGTAAACCCAACCAACCCTGAGAAAAGTGAGGGAACTCCAGACAACGTGGACTGGGAGTTTGCTCAGAAAGAGATTGCTCAGGCTAAGGGTTTTGCCACTGGGTTTGGAAGTGGACTTTCCAAAGGTAATTTTTTAAAATGTTGAGTCCAATTTAAACTGTGTAAGTGATAGTAAATTAAGTAAAGACAAATTACGTTGTTAGTGTGATAAGGTGGTTAGAATGCCACAGTGTGGTTCTTTATCTGCTGCTTCGCGGTTGAATTGGAATCAAACATTGACCCTTTCACCGCTCAGTAAGTGACTAGCGTCTAATCTCTTCTTATAATATCACCCCTGAATCGCACATTAAAATCACTAGAATCAAGAAAATGAGCACCAACCAAAGGAGCTCCTGATTGTGAAACAAATTCTTCTCAGCACCTTAGGAAATGTTTAGAGAACAGTATGGAGAATATGCATACTGATGCTTGGGCGTAAAGGGTTAAGATCATGACAAGGAAGGAAGGAAAGGAGTGCCAAATCAAGAGGCTTTTAATTGTTAATTAAACACATGACTCAATTTGGGGGCGAACTCGACTTGGTGGGGTCGAACTCGAAAAGTGTGGGGGCGAACACGGTATAAGGTAGGGGCGAACTCGAAGGGGCGAACTCGATAGGGGGCGAAAGCGGCGGATACCATTCTACTTATGAGTTCTATAGCAAATGAATAAGGAACATGAGTACTGATGTTAAGTTGAGTTGTGAGTTAACTGTGGTGATGCAATGATTAGATCAACAGCGAGCTCAGGAACAAGTGCTAGAAGCGCTTCCCTTGGTCAGTGAGGTGAACGCCATGAGTGAAGAACTCAACAAGCACAAGTATGTCTTACTCGGACAAACATCTCCGAGAAAATGTCTTAAGTAAAAAATCCCTCCATTTTGGAAACTCCCCAGTTATTTTTCAAACAAGTTAGGATAAGTTATTGTTGCTATGGTTATTGTGATCAATTCTATGATTGGTGGATTTAGCTGAGTGGACTTAGCATGATTGGCTGCTTCAACTGTCCGATCACGCTGTCACATTACAACTGTACAGTATGATTTGTGTAAATGAAAGTCATTAATACACCGATCACATTTGAGGAAATTGTAATGGTTATGATCAACTATAAAACTGAAGGATTGACTGACTGACTGATTGTTCCATGGGCTCAAAGAGTGGATGAGCGGGTAACCGTTGAAAACAACTCCCTGTAAAAAGCTGTCGGCCTTCTGAGGGCCAACAGTCGGCTGACAGCCGGCAGTCAGGGCAAACAACTCACTGAGATAAGGACTGAACGGACAATTGATTGTTTGATTGATTAATTGATTGATTTATTGATCGATTGATTGATTGATTGATTGGTTGATTGGTTCCCAGGACATTTGAAGTTATCCTAATATCAGGTGCAGCTCAGGGAGGTGATTCAGAAACAAAGTAAGTTCCATCATTGCTAGGCTTGTTTGGCAAAACGCACGTTACCTGGTGCCATGCAATGCGCCTTAACGTGACTAAATGGCACGAAACTCATTCCCTAGCTACTTGAATAAAGGGAAAATTCTACGGAGGAAATGAGGAAGTGAACAGTCATGTGATTGATAATCCAGTGCAGTACACTGGATTCACAGATTTTTCATGGGAAGAAATACGCGGTGATTAATGGAGAGAAGTGGTATGAGGCTGTGGTATGAGGCTGGTTAAAGAAGTGTAATTGGTGAGATTCGTATACAAAGACAAAAATTTGCTCACATTCCTCAATCGGTGCTAATCTTGATAACTCGAGGATGAACCGTTATTTATTTCATAATGGTAATTGAACTGAGTGAAGCGCAATTTGGTCTGAAATCATACGCATGATTTTAAAATTGAACGAGCGCGCAGTGCAAGTTTGATTTTAAATCACAAGTATGATTTTTCACGCTAAAATTGCGCGACGCGAAGTTCAATTACCATTTTATTACATCTGTTTTGAAATTGCAGTATTCAGTCGCTCAAATACAGGTTTTTTTAGTCTGTACAAATATATTATTGATCCAGTATTGAGTTGGTTTGTTAAAAGTCGCAAAAGTTGTCTTTAATTCCCTTGCCATTTGAGTGGTTTCTTTAAAAAAAGCCTTTAGATCCAATTGGTTGTTGTGTTTTAGGAAAGCTGTCACTTTGGCTGGGGAAAAGATGCAATTTAGAGCATAGAAAGATTCGATTTGTAACTAAACCGCGAGAGAGAGAGAGCCACTCAGATCGCAGTGATTTGAAAATGGATGTGATAAAAGTAATGATCTGTCGGTAAAGAATCGGTCGAAAGTCCACCAATGGTCGGCCGACCCCTTGAATGAGAAGCATCAGAACATCGATCGAGTGTTCTTCGGCCATTGGCTCACTATCGGCCGACTACCTTCCGACTATTGACGGACTATTGACCTACTATCGATCGGCTATCGAGTAACTTTCGTCGGACATCCATTCGTGGCTTCCTCCAGTACACCTGATTCGATTAGCCTAGACTTATCAGAAACACCAACGCAGTAATTCGTTTGTCTGCGCTTGAACGCTAGATTTAGCAAGTTAACCCAACAAGTATCTTATTTAAATATTTTTCTAGAGTCATGGTGAGAATGAGGAACTTACTTAATGGTAATGTGTGGCTATGGGATCGTGGAAAGTTCATGAACAGGCGGTTCGTGATGCAGGTAAGAACTAACTATGGCTTAACACGTATGTACGCATATTCTCCATACGGTTTTCTGTACATTCCTCAAGGCGATGAAAAGGAGAATTTGTTTAACAATCGAGCTTTTTTAGTTGGTGATCATTTCCTTTATTCTCATGACCTAAATGTTTGATTCAGAAGTGATATTGTTAAGAGAAATTAGATACTTGTCACTCTTTGGGGTTAATGGGTATATACATAAAGAACGGACAAAGGGAATTTGAGTTCTTGGGAGTTTTCTAACGCCACTCAGTTGTGATTTTGAGAACGAAATCTCTACCTCCTTTACTCTAACAGACATGTCCTTAAATTAGCGATTTAAGCAGTTTAGTAGGATGTTGTGCGACCTGCATATAACTTGGATTTTATTAGCAACGTCGCAACCTTTTCCTAAATCTCTCTTCGACCGTTTTCCTTGTGTAAGGGCATTTCTGTTGTACTCTATTGAAATATGACTTAAATGATCGTTTCCCCTTGTTTATTCAGGAACACTATCAACGATCTATTGATGGAGAAGATATGAGTAAAATCCCGAAAGAGGAAGATCCTTTCTGGGAACCTCCTGAAGATGTGCGGATTGGAACGGCAAGCGTGTTCCTACAGAGTCTCAGCTATGAGTTGGACTTCGACGATAAGCTCTCTATCACAGATTACAAGGTTTGTACGTTAATAGTGATGTTGAACAATTGTTACAAGCGTTAGACAAGGAAAACCATCAGTCCCTTAGGAGATTTCGAACCTCAGGAAACACAGCAGTCAACGGTGTGGTATACACTAAGCGCATGTATTTACATGTACCACCAAACTTTTTTGTTTTTTTTTTGTTGTTGTGCCAAAGTCATTGAATCGTAGCACGTGTTTTCCATTATTGAATACACATTTTGTCTTTCTTTCCCCTTTCTGTCTGCAGGGCGAAGAAGTGGCGACCACTGTCATCAACGTGTCTCCTTGTGATCCTAATGGCAAACCTTTAAAGGAAGACGTTTTTGTTGAAGATCCCTCTGAGCTTCTTGGAAAACCATATCACTTCAAGGTATGAGGCAGCGGTGGGAATTTTTTTACCTTCAACCAGAGTAGCTCGGGCTTATTACACACAGTCTTTCATCGTGTTTTAGCGCTGATCTTGTGGCCTTAGATTTCAATAAAATTTCACAATGGTGGATTATTTAATTTGCTCACAGGAGTCACTAGCGTCCGAATTCTCTTGACAATTTCGATACACCTCCAAGCAGCCATGCAACATAAAGTGAGAAAATTGGCCATTTGAGGGATATTTGTCCCTTTATAACGCCAAATTCTCGGTACCAACCAATACAAAAAGTGTACGGTCATCTTTTAAAATATATAACTTCAACTTTTGAAGGAAGAGGAGTTTAAAAATTTAGAGGAACTGAACAGGAACAAAAAAGGAAAAAGAGGAGAATGAAAACTTGAATCAAAAAAAATTTTTATAAAAGTTCTTCACCTCAGTTTGTCTCCTAAGGAATTGCCTTGAAGGTATTTATTGCCACCATTGCTTTGACTTTCAATTTATTAAAAATGTACTCGCTCTGCAATTTTTTTGTTGGTTTCGTTCTTACATTTTGATATTGGTTATGTTTTTATGTCTGGACAACGTGACAGAACTGATTCTTATGGTAACTTTGGGCGATCCTTTTTTCTCGCCAAGCAATAATCGCGTTTGTTGTTATGCAGGTCTCCATTCGTAATGTTAGCGTCCACGACAGCAGATTTAACAAGGGGCTTTACCTCAGGTACAAACCGTTTAAAGAAACAGAATATACCGTGACTAAAACAGTTAGAGACACGCTATCACCCGAGTTTGATGAAAAGGATTCGAAAGTGTTCAGTTTTGACTCGGTGAAACAAGACCTGTTGGACTGGTTTGACACAGGCTGCATCACCTTTGAACTCTTTGGTCGCCAGGAGGACAGTGATCCTGATTCCACTCGAACGAGAATGACAACAAAGGTAATTAAAGTTTGGGACTTTTGTGACCAATTTTAAAATTATCTCGGCTTCCGTGGTATGAAGCGACCGGCAGTTTTTCTGCTCCACCTGAATGGTTTTTAAGGCCATCGGAAGTTACCCCTTAGTATTTTCGTCAAGTCTTCTCTGACTAGCTCGCAAGCAGGCCTCACTCTTCAGTGCTACAGGGCGCGAGTTTCGCCGTCCGCGGGAAAATTTGAGACGAGTCAGGGAGAGGTTTGGCGGGGATCTGGCGCTCATTGTCAGTTCCAGACCCCTTGTAGACCTCTCGTCGGTTCGCGTTGCTCAAAGCCTCCTACTTTCTTGCGGACGAAGAAACGCTTGGACCGAAGTGCAAATATTGATGACCTGCTCGCAAGGTACTTCTTGACCCTTTAACTCCCAAGATTTAATTATTAATTCTCTTTACTGTCTGCCATACAACTCACGGAATGTTAGTTTGGAGAATTTGGAATTGGGTCAACCAATAATCCCCTAATTGATATTTTTCTTTATTCTCATTACTTGTCAACTTGATATCGTACTGATAGTGTAAGGAGAAATTCGGTCCAGGTCACTAGTGGGACTTAAAGGGTCAACAGTTCGCCGGGATTCCTGGTTAGAGAGACAATTTGAGAGTGAAGCATGCAAACATTCATAAGATGGACAAAAAAGTTTCAAGAAGTTACAAGAGGGATATTTTTTTTTATTTTTTGATAGGAATTGCGCCAGATGGAAATGCAAATGGCGAGGCCAGGTATGGGAGGTCGTTCCACCACCATGATTGGAAATGACATCGCTCCCGCTCAGCTGAAAGCAGAGCATATTCTGCTCAAGAGGAAAAACCAACTACTGCTCAAGAAGGAAAAGCGCATTCAGGTAAATGAAGTGTGGTAATACCCGTACGTGTGCGACGATTCAGCTTGGAGAATACTAAGGGAAGATTATTATTTGTCACCTGCGGAGGGGGAAGGGGGGAGGGGGGTGAAAATTTTTGATGAATTTGGTCGTGTCACAACAAACTTTTTCCTGATCCCTCTAAGGCTCTTTAGTACTCTAATAATTGATCCCCTCTCCGTTCTGCCTGAAATCCATTTGATCCCCAAAAATCCTACGCCCCCTCCCCCCCTCCCTCTTTACGGGCGAAAAACTAACGGCTGGTTCCTAAGCTACAACGTAATGCAACATGAAAAAAAAAGCCTTTCAAAACGAAAATTACCAGCGGCAAGCGTGAAAGTGTATTTTACTTACGCCGAGCACGTGTTAAACTCGTTTTGAGCCTGTTTTCGATGCGTACTGAACATATGTGTGACCGCCGTTGGGCGCATGTGGAGCCCTGTATCAACGTGTATCGAACGGTTGCTGAGCTCGTGTCAAACCCGCGTTCGGTGCGCAAGACAGATAAATGATTTTCAGTGTACAGTTCAATAAATTACTCACTTGCTTAATTAATGACAGGATCTGTGCACCGAATGGGCCAATAAACCGAAGGAAGAACAGACATTTGAAGGTTTTCATCGCGCGGTGTCCGCGGCAGCTGCTCACCAGTACGGCCGCACTAAGTACAAAGTCAACACGCTGATGGTGGTAAGTGAATTAGATGACGTCTGGAAGTAATACTTCTAACCAACTAGGACGGATCTCAGAAGCTCTCCTATATACTTCGCGGTGTTCTGTCCTCCCACCTTGAAATAAAACTCTTTCATTTTTAAGAATTCTCATTTAGTGTTGATGAAATAAATTCGAAATACCTCTTCTTCGATCAGTCGCATTGAACTGTCAAAGCTATCAATATCGTTTTCTAAAGCTAAATCTCACTGATAGAGTTGAGATGTACCCAAATTGTGTTTTATCCATCATCTGAGTTACGATATCTAAATTCTCGATTTCAAATCTCCAGTCTAGAACTTAAATTTACTTAATTGACCCCCCGCCCATCATCCTTTACTTCATCTTCTCCTTACAACAACGTCCGTACTATTTGGTAGATGTATATGTATTCGCATATTTTGTTTAAATTTCCAGATGCTTAAAAACCAAAACGGTGCTACGGCAAACGGTGGAGTCATCAAACAAGACCCCAAGGTCACTGAAGGAAGTCGCGCCTGCACAATCATGTGATTTCCACCCTCGTTTACTGGCAATCCTGGTAGTACTGATGTAGTGAGATGTAATTAGAATCCTAAAGTTTTTAGCGAAATAACTTGTACAACTGAGCCAGACAAAATTACGGGATACTTGAGAATCTTTTGTTAAACTGTGGCCTTGCTGGACGAGCCCTGAAAGACGAAAATTTGCCGACGCAAAGTAGTGTTCCACAGCTAATTTATTAGCAGTACTTGGCAATGTACTGATTGTTAGGTTCACGAACTGTTGGTAAAAACAACTGACCTTACTCCACCTCCTTCCCCCCCCCCCCTTTCCCCATTGTGATCGATTTAACGCATTTAACGATTCGTTTGCACGTTTTACTGAACCCCATGAATGAAAGGCGGAAAGTTTCTCCTTACATTTGCTTCTCTATTTTAACCAGACAAGTGTTGATAATAGATAGTTAGCAACTTTGGAATATATTGTACAAGGTGCCACAAGACACTCCGGGGAAAAATATTGTTTAACGATGTGATAGGAGAATTTGAAGGTAGATCATTTGTGAGACTGTGAAGGTTATGCGATGTCGTTCTTGGGTAGCGTAAAAACCATTAGTGTTGATTAGCAAAAAAAAATATTTAATACATTGATCAACTAAACACTAAGGTATTTGAAAGTGGAGAAAATATATTTTTATAAAATTTGGTTGATCCAAGAAAGGGAAGCAAGTTTTCTTTTATCGCCAGGGCTTCTTTCTTCATTTTTTGTCTTGTGAATTATTGATTCGATGTCAACAAGATCCGTTAGATTCGTAGTTGGTAATATTTATTGCACCTTTTGTACAGATGTGATGTTTTTTTTGTAGTCTTAATCTTTTTTAATAAAATGAACACCTGTCAATTATTGTTGACAGAGTGGAGAGGAAAATTTGCCTTACAGTTGTTTCAGGGGGGCTTGTTGGAATGAGGATGCATACTCATTAGGGGCGCTTATTATCATGAACAAAAACCGATTCAAGAAGGGTACTTATAAGAAGGAGAGTGCTAATCGAAACATTACTAGGGAGGCCATGAAGAACGCAAGTCGACGAGAAGTCTGCTTAGGGGTCTGGTACTGATGGTGAGCGCCAGACCCCTGGCAAACTTCGTCTTAAATCCCCCCGGGGAAGGACAAACACTTGTCTTGTAGTACGAAGAATAATAGGGCCTGCCTGCAGACTATGAAAACTACCTACTCATGGCGTATCAAAAAGAGGGTCTATGGAGGCTATATTATCGTGCTTAGGTTAAATGGGTCAGCGATGTCATGTTACACACACCGGAAAACCACCATCGTGAAAGCCAAGCTTCTGGCATATTGTTTGCTAAGGCATCACTTGTATAATACGCGGACTCCATTCTGTAATGTGATTGATATCTGGAGCGGATCTTGCTCTTCCTGTCCTGTGATAGCTGTAATGCAAAGAATAAGATTTTAAGAGATCTTCTAGGGTCTTTTTGAGGCCGAGGATGTTTTCTGATTGATCGTTCGGTGTGGAGTTACAAAAGAGAAGATTGTCTCGCAGTAAAAATAGAGTTATTTTATAGAACAACGGCTTTTAGCTTTGATTGTCGAAAGTAGTTCGTGTTTGTTAGGTGTCTGTTCACTTTTGTGATTGGTTTAAAAAATCTCGTGCGACTTCCTGAATTAGATTCAAACTCAACTAATCGCGATATTATTCACTCGCCATCTTTGGTGCTGGAGACAGCTGGCGTTTACTTTGAGCTCTCATTGGTCCCTTGTGATATTTTCCGCTGTTCTGATTAGCAGTTGTAATTTCGTCAGTTCCCTTTTACGAACTTTCATCGAGAAATCCCGAAAAAAAAGGCACTCTTTTTTTCGTTTTGAGGCGGGAGGGCCACTGTCCACCGCAACGTGTCGAATTGGACTAAATCAATACTCACCCTGGGACGTCTTCAACATCTTCAGGGATTTCCAGTTTAGATGCCTTTTTGTCCTTAAATTTGCCAGTAACGTTTCTGCAGATCTTGACAAAGGACGCCTAGAAATCGGAAGAGGAATCGAGAAATTCATTTCAGTTTCTGTTCTTAATTAGAAAGTTATAAATATAACGATGCCGGATTAATTGGAATAGTGATAAAGTTCGCGTTAATTGGTTCTACTGGTAATAAGGGTTACTGTCTTGCGAAGAAAAACAACACAAAGATCCAGGCCGGGGCTTGAAACCGGACTATTCGATGAATTAACCACCACG
This sequence comes from Pocillopora verrucosa, assembly GCF_036669915.1. Taxonomy (NCBI): domain Eukaryota; kingdom Metazoa; phylum Cnidaria; class Anthozoa; order Scleractinia; family Pocilloporidae; genus Pocillopora; species Pocillopora verrucosa. Next base: position 21,279,469 of record NC_089314.1, read on the forward strand.
CAAAATTTGTTCGTGAAGAACAAAATTTAGCCTTTCCGATTCCTCCCTTCAATTCATAGCCGCCTCTTCGAGTTGCATTAAGTTTAAGTTTAGTATGAGGATAAACAGGGATTGCTGAGGTGTTACTTTACCTAGCTATGTGGACGGTCGAGCAAACTCGTGCAATTTCTTAACCAATCAGACTCAAAATTGAGCCATGCACCTGCGACTTGGTCACTTTTGATTTCCCGCGCTTGAAGCAGTTTGCTCATCGGCCGCTAAAAGCTTTTTCCCCTTCATCTGATTGGCTGTTGTGATTAGTTTGGTTTTGGTCTAACGAAACTCATGTAAACTAAAAGCCCTCGAGCTGTTTAAGGGAGCTCAACACTTTGCAAAGAGTTAAGGCGGGAAATCTTGTGTGCTTCCCCGTATACTCTCTAAACACACACGTTACCGATCTTGCCGCTTTCTTTCGTGGTGTTGGGGGAGATAATCTTCCCTGTTCCTCGTCCAGTTTGTCCAGACCTGTTCCAAGTGAATTGCTTAGTACTTTCATCTGTAAGAATATGGAGCCGATATTTTGAAGTCCTTTGTTCAGGGGTTCGCCAGATGATACCAAAACTGCAATGGCAGGAAGAGAAAATCCTGGTTTAGCTGGTCTACAGTTATATTTCGGATTAGTTTTTAGAATTTTTTTGCCACTTCAGAAAATGCTAGACGATCGATCCCTACCACGTCAGACTGAGTCAATATGTCGATTAATCGGACGTCAGTTACTCTATTTATTCCAAGAGAGAACGTGATGGGACTGGAAACAAGCAACTGAAGACTGGTAACAAGCTTAATTAACCTATACCCAATCCATCACCGATATCCTTGACGATAGTAATTTTTCGTTGGTAAGAACCGGCCGACACAAAAATCTCACACGCGTCGTACAAATAATGATAAAGAAAAACGCTCCCGAATCTCCGGTTTTTTCTGATAATTCCAGACGATCGGGAATATCCACGATTTATATTTCCATCACTCAGCAAACCCTGTAACGGTCGGTAACTGACTAGTCACGGTTATACAGAAGAACGCTAATTTGATTTTCGCCCTCTTTTCGCTTAGGTTCTTATATGCAAGTCATAATCTTCACACCAACCTGACGGTGCCAATGTCTTTCCAAGTTTTCCTGAAAGAATGAAATAACATAAATACTTAACTAGTAGCACTAAGGAGTTCATAACATCAAAGCCTGTTTAGAAACAAGCGCATGTTAGCAAGATGCCACTCGTTAAATTACCGCCAGCACTTCTTAAGAGTGCGCACAGCGCAAAATTTCACGTGGTGAAAGACTCAACGCTACCTGATGACGCACTGCGTAAAAGTACGAGCCATGTAAATTTTTAAAGAGGAAAAACTCTTTAGGAAAAACTTTAGTCACGGCCATTGTGTTATTGAAGTGCGCATGTTCTATAAACGGGTTTTCAGACATCTTACTCTGTATCCAGAGCGATGTAGTCTCCTTAACGTAGTGCTTGGGTTTCCGACCACTGTTATCGCGCACGTCAACATCCGCTCCTTTCATGTGGGGAGAAAAAAGAAGACGATAAGGTGTAATTAAGCAACACTGATCTTGGTCTCCAGTTCTGCCATATTTAACTTTTTTTTTCTGGACTCAAAGCGAAACGAAGGAACATAAACTTAAAATTCTTTACTCCCTAAGAGTGACTGGCCTCTATTTTCTCCTTACATTTTACCCTTGAATCAAATGAAAAGGTTATGAGAATAGAAGAAATGATCACCACGTTAAGAAGCTCCTGATTGTCAAACAAACTCTCCTTCTCAGCACCATAGGAAAAGCAAAAATAGCAGTGTGGAAAATATGAGTAAGCATGAGGCAAGAGCAAGTGTTTTCTTACCGCTGTCAAACAGAGAAGCAATGACGTTTTCTCGGCCTTGGATCACGGCGAGATGTAACGCAGTGTATCCCTGAAATAAAATCATTCGAATTACTTTATTTTCGGCGCGTCATATACATTCATAAAAGTTATATCGGCAAAGAAGCTTCTTCTTCGTATGCGAATTAGGCCACAGTTTGCCAAGTAAACTAAGGGTTAATGATAAATAAAGAGTTGATGTTGCTTGTCAGCTTGTTATTAAAGTGTATGGGCTTCTTTGCCAGGAACTTTAACCCTCGGCTAGGTTGCCGCCATTTTAATCAGTTCAGCATCTTCCACCTGCTCCTCCCCCCTAAAAGGCAACGAACCAAAAGGAAAAAAAACAAAAAACAAGACAAAAGAGAATATTTACGAAGAAATATCCACTTACCCCCTTAGCAGTTCCAAGTTCCAAGACGCCAAAGAGGAACATGATCAACCAAAAAGAAAAAAATTTTAATCAAAAGTTTGTTAGAATCGAACAACGGGAGACACCCCTTACCATAATGAAATAAGGCCCTGATAAAATGGAGGTGGACAAACCCAGCCGAAGTGAGCAATATTCAGGTGTAATATATTCTCTTCCAGACGATCTCTCATTTTCTCCAACAGAGAAGTTCAACCACCCCACCCCCACATTTTCTTTTAAGATCTGCCAGTGATAAAGCCATGAGCGTCATGTAATAAAAAATGTGAGGGCAAACTCTCACCTTCTGGCCAATTAAAGAACCGTTGATAGAATGCCACACAAACCATCATGTCCAGCGTTGAAGAATTGTGGGAGACGAAAAGAAAACATAACTCAGCCCGTAAATATCAAATTCATTGATTTATTAAAAAAAGAAACAGATATTTTAAACATAAACAAATTTAATTCCTACCGATTTCATATTTACATCCATTCCTGTATTTATGAGAAGTTCGGCGATATCCTCTCTCCCTTTTTTGGCAGCCCAATGAAGAGCAGTCTGCAAAAAAACAATCCAAATGTGCATGAGTCCGATTGTTTTATTAATTTAGTGTATCATATGTAGTTATCTGCAGCCTCATGTTTAGGGAGCTAAACTTCGAGTCGCGAAGTCCAGCGACACACGTCACTCTCACTATACCTCTCTTGATCCTGGCGTGTTATTGAAAACCTGACGAAAATATTGGGTTCCCTGGATTAGCCTCACACACAGGTGAACTAGTAATCTACCTATACGTTTCATGCCGCAGACACATCAGCAGGATAAACCTCTTGACTTGTTTCCAGACTTAATTACGACCGAAATTTAGACTCGGACGAGCTATAATTTAAGGCATTTGTTTTTTTTTTTTTAATTTTTTAATCGCAAAAGTAAAGATACTTACAAACTGGAATCAACATGCGTGAAGAGCCGTTTGTAAAAGAAGAAAGAATGAGAAACCATCGATTAGTAAACTGAATTTTATTACTTATCGTAAGACAAAACGAATCCAATGGGTAATGCGTTACTTACACCCTTTAGTTGTTTATCCACCATCATAGCAGTGGTCATGAAAGAAAAAAGATGTTGACTGAGAATGAATGAGTGAATATTAAAGAAATTTTTAATTAATTCGTCATTTTACTTCAACATTTTAATTAATACTTCGATGTCAAACTTCTCTTAACTTATTTCCCATTATTATAACATTAGCATTTTAGTACCTTTAGTAAGTTTTAATAATGAAGTCCTTCTGTGACTGATTGATATTAGTCTTAAAACTGTTTACGTTACTTTATTGTAATTAGTTTTAAAATCTTTTTATGTTATTTTATCTTAGTCAGTGTAAACCTCCCTGAAAACCATGTAATGCGACGGGAGCTTCCTCTATCAAGATAATTATTATTATCATTACTATTATTATCATTATTGTTGTTATCATAATAATAATAGCAATAATTATAATAATTAGTATTATTATTACTATTATTATTAAGCTTAAGAGAGTGCAGTGCTCTACCAAAACCCTACCAACTAAGAACCGATATCACAATGGTCATGAGTTCAACTGTCCAGGTTTGACCCAGCAAGGTCTACTTGATGGACAGGTAAAGCTAGTTGGAACATATATATGCGAACCAAGAAAAAAAAAGAAGTGATAGCTTACCATGAAAAAATCCTTTGACAGGAAAATTTGTAGAGAAAAAAAATTAAGTTTCAGTACAACTGGAGTAAATGAAAGAGAATACTTTTTCAATTTCCAGCTACACATTTTCCTGGGTATTCCAAACGGAAGGCATTCAACAATCATTTTTTTCACAGATACTCTTTTCAGAGGAATACCAGGCAGCACGACACAGATTAAATTCTCTTCAAAAGAATCGCAGTCGCTTTTTAAGATGTCCTAGAGCAACTTAGCTTGCACCTCAAGATAGCCCTTCCTCCACCCCCAACCCCCCCACCCCAACCCCAACCCCCCCCCCCCCCCAAGGTAAGACCCTGTACATAGCTTGGTTTTTCTTTAAATCTTCATTGCCATATTGCTACGAGTACGAAACTAAGAAGAAAGTTTTCTTTTCATTGTATCTCGGCGCCAGTTCCAAAAATCATTTAATTAGGCACCTGTGTTGTTACAAGATTTGGATCCTGTTCCAATAATGCAACAATTCCGGGGAGGTTCCCTTCGCTTACTGACTGGTTCCATTTTCTTTCTAAATATGAAACCTGGAAAAAGAAGTGCGATGTGAAAACTGGTTGAAGCAAGGATAAAAGATGAAGAGCCGAATGGTGGAAGAATTCAGAAACTCCGCGGTCGTAGGAATTCGCCGATTCTAACTGTCCAAGTTAAGCTTTTGGTTGATCTGCGCGTGATAAATTGAGCGGCTCCACCTATACATGAACTAAAGGAACATAGAGCCACCAAAAAACTCTCAAAAAGAAAAAAGAAAAAATTGATCAACTGCCCTATAATCTATCTTGTAAGCTATCATACCGTTAATTGTTCACTGTTTCTTCTTTCTTGAAGATCCGCCCGCCCTGTCGAGACTGAAAGAAAAAAAACCACTGATCAAACAAGCGTTCTTAACCTCTGAACTCCTAAGGTTTCAAAGAAAAATTCTCCATTTAATCTTCTCTCCACTTTCTCGCAAATCATTCAAAAGAATTTAAACTTATACGAAGATAGAACCTTCTAAATATAGTGAAATACTCTTCTCAGGATCGCCGGAAGAAAACCTGCGGTATGCGATCGAATGTGGCGATCCACTTTGCAAGAGTCTCAGATCTAAGGATACCAGTGCCTCAGTAATTAAATTAAGTTTGATACATACCGTACGAATTCGTTTGAAAACCTAATGCTTCCAAAACCTGCGAACGACAAATATCGGGAAATGGGTGATAAGAACCCCGCTACTGTGCGGAACTCGAGGTGAGGGAGGAGTTGGTAAGTTTCTAAGGAAACCGCGTAATGCTGCGTCGGTGGGAGAGTTTAACAGGGTAATTTAGTACTCTCAACTGGGTTGATAACGTAAATTGGCCACCCTTAAGAGTTAAAAAGCTGACGTTTCGAGCGTTAGCCTTAAATCAGAGCGACTGGGGGAGGAGGGGAGGAGGGGGTAGGGGTAGTCTCCTACCCTGACCTTCCACAGTTACAAGGTAAGATCTGAGTACGAGATTAGGGGAGAGGTCAAGGGGAATTAAGTAGAGGTGCGTTCTCAACATAGCCCTGTTCTTTTGTTGTCGTTATTGTCGTTATTGTCGTTATTGTCGTTATTGTTTTTTTACCCAAAAGGTACCCTTCTCACATACATCCATAAAGTGTTAACACTTTTAATATCCCAACAGTGAAAGTCTTTCTCTAAATATCTTGTAGTGCGGCTATCAAGAATGCTAAAGAAGCGAGAGAATGCGGGTCTCTAACAAAATCACAATAATAAGCAGTGAGACGAATTTCACGGAAACATTTGTCAAAAATGCTTTTATCTTAATTAGCTCCAGAAGCTCTATTGTTATGAAGCCTAAATTAAATGTACAAGTAATAAAAGTTTACTTAGTTTATATATTCACTTTAATTAATTAATTAACTTGATTGATTGGCATTCAGTGAACAGTCAAAGAGTTGAATAAAGGTAAGAAATGAGCGAGTGAAATCTTCGCCGACTGGAACATCGACGTCCAAATGATTATTTTGCTTAACTGAAGTCCTTTTCTGAAACCTTCACACAATAACTACCTCATGATCAGTGAACACCGTTCAATAATGAAATCCTTGACGCTAAATGTCCATTAAACTTTCTAATGCTGAGAGAATTTCTATAATTACCCTACGGATTCTACTGTAAAAAACGAGCTTTTGTAGTGAAGTTTCTGATACCTACCGCTTTCGATGCCCGAGACATTTGTCAGTAAATGACTACTTGACAGTCAAAGAGTTACTTCGCTTTGTATTGTATTGCTCTCGTCCTCTAGGATTGTCTGGTCTGCTACGACGCGTCTATCGCAGGTTCAGGTCGTCGCCAATGTTTTTAGGGCGATTTACATGCGCGCATGTAATTAAACTGAAGTTGTTGTCGTCTTTTTAAACATTTGTTTACCGATGCTTGTGGCAAACAATAGTCACAATACATTCGATATAGTTCGTTCTGTGTGATAATAAATGCTATACAAAGACGTTTTAACAGGACTTATAATCACTGTAGAAAACCGAAAATAGTTCAATAGATACGCATGTTGTTTCGTTAAAGAAAGTTTTCATTTTCCTGTGGTTATACTGGAATGCAAACATGTTGTCAATGCACAGTTACGGAAACGGAGATAACACGATTGACTCAATTAACTGCAAGAGAATACATTTTTCCTGACATTTTTCGCTTGAATTTTACTATTCGATAACGTGAATTCTCAAGCGTGGAGGGGGGAGAGGAGTAGCTCATTGGGAACAAGCACTATACTCGAAGAAACTGAAATTCAACTTTTGACACCGATTGGTTCATTTACAAGACGCTAAAAATACTTAATTCTCACTTTAATTAGCATGTGAAGGACACGTTGGTCTGGAAGCCAGCTGAAGGTCCGGATTTCAGCTTTGAATGGATAAATCATGTTGTGTTTTGAATAAGACAGAGCTGTCACAGTGTTTTCCTTTAACAAGAGTGTAAATAAGTGGCAACAAACGATTGACACGGTATCTGTGATACAAAGCCTCCCGCCTTTGCAAGTAGAACAGGTTTTGATTTGTTGTGTGTCTTTCAGGCAAGTGGAGGGAAGCGCGAGTTGAGAAAAAAGCGCGGATCACGCGCGACCAGAGCCTGAAAAGCATACTCCTTTGCGCTCATCTCGCGCTTAGCCCTCGCTTGACTGAAAAACGCAAAGGTAAGGTCGGTGCGACAGCATTTCCCGCAAAGGTACCTCAAAATTACTCCAGTTGTTTCACGCTACAGAAAACAGTAAAGGATCTGGTGGAAATTAGTAACTAAGCTCAGGACTTGATCATATCTCACTAGGTATTTTCATCAGCTATAGAGAGATTCATAGCCGCGGTCCTATCATGACGATTGAAGCTAACGTGGCGTAAATCTCGCAACGTGGTAATCGCAACAGCTACCCGCTATAACAAGGAAGAATTGGCCAATTATTTGTAAGTCTGTGTTTGTAGGACTGAAGGTCCCAAAAACGTTCTCCGACAAGTTGCAGAGAAACACCTTAAAATAAGCCCAAGCGCTTTGTTCACGCCCTACCCTTTGCCTTGAAAATGTGCTTCGCCGAATGAAGAATATAAGCACTTTTCATCGATACGCCACTGAAAGAATGCTGCACAAGATGAATTTGATAAAGATTTAGAGCCACGCTGTTCATATCCTAACAAGATGTTTTTATTAAGAGAAAAAAATGATCTTCTTGTCTTGATTACAGTGATGGTACAAGGATAACTGCAATGTAGACCAGCCAGGAAAAAGATTTTTGCTTGAAAGCAAATACGTCATTTGTGTTTCTTTTGAACACAGGGAATAGTTTGCTGACTCGATGGCATTTCGTTTGCTCTGTGAGATGCTTTGCTTTTATGTGAAGAATTTGCACAGGATCCTTGAAGTTTACATCAAGGAATTTTATAAGTAAACTCAAACCTCCTCAAGAGTAGGGCGAGACATAATTTTGTAATCAACCAAAATGATTTTGTTGAATAAAGGAACAGGTACCGTATAAGTCCCTCAGAATTGTCAATATCTTGATCATTCTTCGAGGTTTGCAATGTTTACAACAATCTTTGATTGAGTTGTCAGTATCTTGATCATTGTTAGAGGTTTGCAATGTCTTCAACAGTCTTTAACAGCTCTTCTTGTGTAACATTTGTATTTGGTGGAATAAGTTTCTCTTTACTGATCTGTGCCAAAAAGTAAACTCAATATCAATTAAAGTGCAATTTTGAAAAACAGCATAAACAGAGCATGGTCTGAACAAGAGACTGGGGTAAGTTGTCTATTAACTAAGTTAGTATGTTGTTAAGCAAGCATGGACCAGCTTTCTAACTTAACCCTTTAAACCCTGAGAGTGACCAGCATGTAATTTCTCCTTACAGGAATACTGCTGAATCATTCAGTAAGATCATGAGGAAAAAGGAAATCATCATCAACCTGAGAAGCTTTGATCATTAACCCTTAAACCCCATGAGTGAATTGTATCTAATTTCCCTTTACAATATCATCCCTGAATCACACAGGATAAGATAAGGAGAATAAGGGAAATGATCACCAACAAAAGAAGCTTTTGATTGTTGAGGAAATTTTCCTTGTACGCACCTTAGGAAATGTATCAAGAACAGTATGGAGAATATACATTCTGATGATAGGGTGTAAAGGGTTAAATAAATTATCTTTGTCAGCACCAAAGGAAGTGTTAGGGAAGATTATGTAGAATATGGATGCTGATGTTGGGGTGTACATGGTTAATACTGGGCAGTGGTCATATATGTGGGTCTATGGTGTAAGATTTGGGTAAGAGAAGGCCTTGAGGAAGGGTAAGTGAGGTTGTATCAAGAACCTGTATTGATGGGGAGGGTTAAAATATTTCCTGCCACACCTTGAAAGATACAACATTAAGATAGCTTCCAGCAGTTGTGGGCCACAGGGTGCACAAAAGTGTACATACCTTTACATTTGCTAGCATTTCTGTAGAAACAGATTCCCTTTGAGTTCTGCTTTTAATTGATGTTATGTTATGAACAGCTGTAAAACTCTTGTTAACTTCTTCAATCTGTTGGAGTGTTTTCTCTTTCAACTGCATAAAAAAATGAAAGATAATCAACACACCAATGAATATGCATTACCAGTTGGATTTCACACTTAACCCTTTAACTCCCAGAAGTTATTAATATGTAACCTCTCCCAATAATATCTGTACATCAGCCAGCAAATAGGTAATGAGAATACTCAAAATTATCAGCTAGGGGTTGACATCTTGATCTAACACCAAATTCTGGTGGTTTCTTCACAAGGAAATATGAAGAAGCTAGAGTAATTTTAATTCCTTGGCATGCAGTCTTGTTTTTTCAGTCAAGTTAAACTGTCTCAGAATTAAAGGTGGTTGGATATAGTTTTCCTGGTCTCTGACCGGTTATCTTCAGACCGCTCAAACACCAACTTCCCCCCTTTGCAGTCGAACGATTCTCACGCGTGTGTTGACAAAAGGATTAAAGTTTGAAGTAGTTTGTGTGGCATGGCAATCGCTTGGAACGCTTTTAACAAACACCTCCTAGCTTTGCGTCTAGCAGTTTATCGGCAACTATAAACCATAACATGCTAGTATCTCCGTTAACCAATGCTAGCAACTCCTTTAGAAAAATGACATGAAATGTTACCTGCTTGTTAGAAAGGGTGCTCTTCTTAGCCTTTTTGACCCCAGAACTACTTTTTCTTTTTGTATGGAGTTTGTTTTTATGCTTCGAATGCACATGTGTTTTTCCAGGCGCCATGTTTTTTTCGTATCATATTTAAAAGAAACCGCTGGTGAAAACGACTGTTTTTCCAAACTTCTGCTAAAATATCCGGGACTTTGCGGCCTAAGTCCCTCCCACTGCACTTGCGCATTTCTTCCCCGGCCCTGTTGGACTGTCTCCGTGGAACGTGGAGCGACTGTACAACTTTGTTTCCTTCTTGTGAAGGCGGAGTTTGATCAAAGTTCTTTGATCAGGTGAGTGAAGACGAAGAAGATGTTATCTGCCTTCTGTAGCCTTTCTTTCAATTAACGTTCATCGTTGTCTATTTCGTGTGGGAGGCGGAAGGACGGAGCAAGAAACACGATCCCAGTGTTCATTAGTACTTGCCGTATCAGACACGAGAATTGTAAAAATTTCAAAGAAGTATTTTCCTCAATAGACCGTTTGTTACTTTGCGCTGAGGTAAATTTGAGGGCTAGTACCAGTTAAGCCTTGTTTGTACTCGGTGAAGCATAATGTTTGAAATTCAAACTTAAGTTCTGTTGGAGGGCAAATATACATAAACTTATTCAACTGTGCATTTTGTTAGCTTCCTCTTATCTGCCGATCCCACTTGCCGCAATTACACGAATACTTTCATCGACAAACCATTAACAAGCATTTAACGTTTCGCTACTTTTAAAGTTGTCTCTTTTTAAAATAATTATTGCGGCTGTTTCTAAATTAAATTAGATTTTGTAGTGTGTGTATTTATGTTCGTGTTACTTTTGGTGGCGAATTTTTAATTCAACCACAAGCCAATCTTTGATAGTATCATACTGAGTTTTGTTATTGTTCACTTTTGTTATGCTGGATATTTTGAAAAAAGGAAGGTACGTGTGGTTTCAGTTTTAATTTCTCGAAGCAATATTAATATTGTTTTGAAATTTCCCTGAGTAATGTCCATCTCCAAGCTTGTAAATATATATGTATCTCTGATTGTATTGAATACAATTACGATTTTAAATTTGGCTCACAAGTGTGGAAATGAGATAGATGTTGGACTGCTTAGTACTGTGCAATCATTAATATCAAGTGCATTTCCTGGGTTGACAACAAAAACTATGCCTAATGGCCTGTGGGTTAACTGTCAAATGCCTTCGACACAAATTCCTGTTATGGCTTATGCTTGTGATTTTCATATTAAAGTTACAATAAAGAACTCTTAAGGATCACTTAATTAGTGAAAGTCAGGGTTACAGTGATAATTTTTATTGAGATAGTATCCTCTTGATAGTATTCTCTTTATAGCATCACAGTTGTCTTTTCCAATTGTAATTGAGGTCACCAGTATATTGGTTAGCAACAAAGTGTCATGTTAAACAGATTTCATTAACTTTTTTCTAAGGTAGTGTTAAAAAAATCTTAAATTCTCATTCTGTATCAAGAAAGTTAATTAATTGGAAGAAACCAAACCACTTTTTGTCAGATAAATGAGAAACTTGAATTGAGTATTCATGCCTGATAAACAGTTCTCCCTTCTACAATAATAGCTGCGGTCAAGTTTTGGTTACTGATATATCAAGATAACACCTGCCAGCTCTACCCTCATCATCTGTTTTCTAGATAACACATTGAACATTGTTGTGATATTGATTACTACTTAGAGCTGAAGTCCATTTTTATGGCTGATCTCAGTTGAAATATTAGATCATACTTAGTTCATGTAGAAGTCATCAAAGCAAAAGGAAATAAGTTTGTGCAGGAAGAACAAGAAACCTTAGACATTGTTGAAATCCTTTGTTACAATCTCCTTTGAGTGACATTTTGCATCTTTAACAAATTGTTGTCGTACCATTTTCTTGTCATATTTACACCCTCATTAATTGCCCATGAATCCTTTTAACTCTAAGAGCTGATTTAAAATTATCTTTTAATTACAATATCAACACCAAAACCAGAGAACGGGTGATTCAATTCGAGAAAGTTATCAGCAAGATGTTATCTTGATGTAACACTTCAAATCTTTCAACTTATTCTAAAGAAATACAGAAGAGCTAAAGTGATAATTGGAGAGTTGAACTGACACTGTTGCAGTGTTCATGTACTTTACATCTGCATACATGTTGCAGGCAAGAGAGTAAACTAATTGTTTATTTGTTCACAGTAGCTCCTGAATTAAGGCCTGACCATGCCGGCTCCTGGTAAACTGAGAGACCTGATACGAACAATAAGGGCCGCAAGGACAGCTGCTGACGAAAGAGCAGTGATAGCAAAGGAGTGTGCTTACATCAGAGATTCCTTCAGGGAGGAAGATAATGACTTTAGATGCAGAAATGTGGCCAAGCTTCTGTATATTCACATGCTAGGATATCCTGCACATTTTGGCCAGGTATAGTCAAGAGTTACATCACATTTTATAACGAGAAGGAAGTATAGGAGACGTTTTTGTAATAGGGTATGGTATGTTTTTGTATGGTACTTGTTGTTAATGAAGTTACAAAAGCCATGTTCTTTTCATAATATTATTTCCCTGTGTCTCTCTGCAGAAAGTCTAATAGGGAATAAACTTTGGAACTGGGGGTTATTTTCAAGCCAGCCCACACTTAGTCATGTTTGTTATTTTATATTGAGTTTTGAAGTATAGAAATTGGTGTTGAACATGCTACCCATTTTCTTTCACAGCTGGAATGTTTAAAACTTATTGCCTCACCCAAGTTTACAGACAAAAGGATAGGATATCTGGGAGCCATGTTGTTACTTGATGAACGGCAAGATGTCCACTTGCTGGTGACAAACTCTCTTAAAAAGTGAGTAAAAAATGACAAAAACTAAATTATGGGACAAAAAGTGTAAGTTTATTTGGAGAATTGTGGCTGATATTATACTATACTTTTGATGCATTTCAGTGATTTGAATCATCAGAACCAGTTTGTTGTTGGCCTGGCACTTTGTTCTTTAGGAAAGTAAGTTCAATACCTTGTGTTTCCTTCATATTTTCTTCCGGCATACTGGAAAATATTTTGGTGATTTAGAGGTCTTTTCATTTACTTCTGGTTTTTTAACTGCATGGATAGGTGACTCTCCCTTAATACTAATATAGTAAACTCTGCAGTTGTTTGATTCTAACAGAGTTTTAATAATCGTCTCTGCATTACAGTATTTGTTCTCAAGAAATGAGTCGAGATCTAGCAGGTGAAGTGGAAAAGTTGCTCAAGTCAACAAACTCTTACCTGAGGAAAAAAGTGAGTTAAATGTTATTTTTTGTACACAGCTGAAATTTGGTTGGCATTATGGTGCTCAAATTTGTTATATGATGGCAGAAATGTAATTTATGGTTTAAGCTTCATACTTTACTTACATGAACATTTTGCATGTATTGTATTTAAGCCATAGTATCTTCAGAATAGAAAATTAGAGAGAAATTTTGTCACTCTTCAGGTTCTAATGTAATGGGTTGTTGTGGTTTTTCAGGCAGCACTTTGTGCAGTAAGAATAGTTCGTAAAGTTCCAGAACTCATGGAAGTGTTTGTCCCCACTACAAGATCTCTTTTGAATGAGAGAAATCATGGTTAGTACCAAAAATACTTTAGTTCATGGCTGGCACCTTTTGAGTTCTCTAGAAGCTTGTTGGCAACCATTCCTCAACAGTCTAGAGCCATTTTCTGGCAGTTGCCTTGAGGCATTTGCCCATCCCATCCTCCATCTTCTGTTCCTTCTACTGATTTACTCAGTGTTGATGGGTGCTGGGAATGGGGCTTCATGGTAGGGTTATAGGGATTTCCCAGCTATAGGTGTGACACTTTACACCCTGAGCACCTGTCTGTTATTCAAGCTAGGTAACAGCTAGGAGTGGTTACAAACTGAAAGTCATATGTGTTCCAGACTTGAATCCAAGTATTGATGCAGTTTCAGTAGGGTTGTCATTGGTGGGCTGAACCGAGCAGGTGGCTGGGTTGAATTCTGCTTGCTGAGCAACCGTGGCGTGTTGTTTCACTTACCACAACATAGTGTTTAACATTGATGGGTGGCCTTGATGATGAAGTGTGTTTTAAATGGTTAAGAATTGAGGGAAAATGTTTTAACTTAAGTTTTACATTCTGCTTTTGACTTGTTTGACCAGGAGTTGCAGTGTGTGGAATTGCACTGGTTACTGAGATGTGTCGGGTGAACCCTGAGACACTATCTCACTTCCGAAGGGTAAGTTTGTGTTCATCTTCAATGCAGGCAAAAGCCACTATGCAGAGTTACTGCCACACTCAGAAAAATGAACAATTAGAATGTCTTTGGAATGATAATTGTGTTATGGTTTACTGCTTTGCAGGTTAGTACATGCAGGCAAACAATGAAACCACAAATTAATCAACCTACAGTTTTTTATGATAAGTCATGTTATTTCTGATTGGCCTTGTATTCTTCTTCCTGACTCAACAACATCAGAGAATTAACTGATAGATTCCATGTTGCCATGCATCTGTTCAGTAATAGATCACAGATGGTCTCAAAATGTGGTGAGAACAAAAAGAGGGGCACACAAGCCACAACCAGGTGTGTCACTGATGTTCTTATCACAGTTTTATGTCATCTGTGATCTGTTACTGAACAGACCCATGGAAACAAGATATCTGTTTGATAATTCTGTGATGTCATGACATAATTCAGCATAATTATTATACACATGCTGGTGGTTTTCATACAGTCATGTATAGTAGTTGTCTGAGTATTAGAGTTGCAATTAGTTGTGCAGTTTTACAAAATTGCTCTTTTAGTTTATGTAACTGTAAATAATGATAAGTTGTATTAATTGTTTGATTACAGCATGTTCCAATTTTGGTGAAGACACTAAAGAATCTTGTTATGTCAGGATATTCTCCTGAGCACGATGTTTCTGGAATAAGTGATCCATTCATGCAGGTAGGATTATTAATTGATTTGTGGTCTTGTTTTTTGTAAGGGTAAATTTATGGGCACTTACAGTATGTGTAATTGTCTCCTGCTGGGCACTTACAGTACAAGTAATTATTTTCTGGTGAGTGTGGACCACAACCAATTTTTGTGGTGATGTTTCATTTTGTTTTTTGGTAGGTAAAACTTCTGCGACTTTTGAGAATGCTTGGTAAAGATGAAGAGTCAGTCAGTGAACAGATGAATGATGTGCTGGCTCAGGTGTGTACATGGAGTTACCAGTGTTTATGTGCAATTTGTTTAACAGTGTGTCAACCCTTTTACTTCCAGCAGTGACCAAAACAGAATTTCTCTTTACAACATCAGTACAATGTCAAGCAGACTAGCGATGAGAATCAAGAAAGATAGAAATTAAATGGGTTATAATTTTAACGGGTAAAAAAATTCTCAGAACAAAAAATACGAGCAATTTAGTAAAGGCAGTATGTAGAATTACCAAAGAGATCTTGGGAGTGAAAGTGTAATGGCCAAATAACATAATTGTGTACATTTGTGAACATTACAACAACAGTATCATCAATGCAAATTACAGTGCAAGTGCTGGTAATCAAACAGTGCCTTTTTCATGTTGCGATCTTCCATGAACAACCTTCTACACCCTTTGGATGTCGCTGTTGTATCATTATACACAATGTATGTGCATTAGATGGTTTATCATTAACTACAGCAACACAAAGTTGATGGGAACATTTTTTCTGTGGATACCTATTCCCAGGAATTGTGTGATTTTAGATGTGTTGACTTTCCTGTTTTTTTTTCCCCCTTACAGGTTGCAACAAACACTGAAACCAGTAAAAATGTTGGTAATGCCATCTTGTATGAAACAGTTCTGACCATAATGGATACAAAGTCAGAGAGTGGACTCAGGGTATGGTTTCTTGTATCATTTTTTCTGATGGGTTTTTTTGCTGTTTTCCCTTTTTTTTTTGTTTGCCAAAAAGAAAAATTTCATGATAGATATAACTGCTGCTCATAAACCTTTTCACTCTGCTTCTTACATGTACAAAATCAAAAAATGAAAATAAATATATGAATAAATATAAAGTACCTTGCAAAATTTAATTGTTCAGTGTATATCTATGTAATATCTATTTGCAATATCACCCCTGAATTAAACATTAAGGTCAAGAGAGAGAAGGAAATGATCACCAGCTAAAGAAGCTGTAGTTTTCCAAACAAATTCTCCCCGTCAGCACCGTAGGAAATGTAAGGAGAACAGTATGGAGAATATGCATACTGATGTTAAGGTGGAAAGGGCTGGCAGTGTCTTTGGTGGTTCATTGTTTTGGTGGCGGTAATTTTACAGTGTAGGTTGTCCTTGTAAAAATTACTAAAGATTTACCAATCTTTAATTGCAGTTTATATCTTTTTTTGTAGGTTTTAGCAATCAATATTTTAGGACGCTTTCTTTTAAACAATGACAAAAATATAAGGTGAGGTTGACTTTGAAAGTTTTTGTTTGGGGTTGAAAATGATTCAACTCAGCTACATAGTACTGTGTTTGTACTCTATTAAATTTTTTATACATCCTTTACACGTGGGCCACCAACATGCTTTCTGTGCATAGAAGTGGTTAAGGAAACAGTTTTCACTTGAGTGCTGTACAATTGATGACCATCTATAATATCAGTAGTATTTTTTATTTTTTATTTATATTTAGTAGATGTTAATCACAATTTTTTTTTCACATAATTCAAAACTTCCAATTTAAGTTGAATATATGCTTTGCTGTATGCATTTATAGTTGTCTCAAAAATGCTGTCAGGGAACTTTTGAATTTAACATACAGGAATAAATTGATTCTCAAAACTACTTGACTTTGTATTTTGGTAATGTAGTCAAGAAAAATTTGCTTAGGCACCTTTTAGGAAGCTGAAAGTAATGTTTTTTCTTACCATATTTTTTTACTTGCTTGGAGTAGGAAATTATTTGTTCCAGTGTTAGAACTATTATTGTTGACTTTTTGATGGTGATTGTATTGCAGATATGTTGCACTGAACACACTCTTAAAGACAGTAACTGCAGACTACAATGCTGTCCAGAGACACCGGACCACAATCCTAGACTGTTTGAAGGATCCTGATATTTCCATCAGAAGGTAAGCACCTAATTTTTTTAACTCACCTCTTATTGATATAAGTAACTACCTTAGGTAAAAAATGTTCTTATTCAAAGTGTTTTAACACTGAGTCTCTAGATGAATAAACAGTCACACTCAAGTACAGATGTTTGCAAAAGTTTTTGTGCCTTTTTTCTTTACTTTAAGATGGTTCTTTTGAAGTTGTAAGTGCTGTCTTAATTAGTACAAATAGTATCTGTTTTTTTGGTTGTTGTAAAAGTTAAGTCTTTTACCCCTAAGAATGACAAGCATCTAATTTCTCCCAGCAATATCACCCCTGAATCAAACATTAAGGTCATGAAAGTATAGGAAATAATCACCAACTGAAAAAGCTCTTGATGGTTGAACAAATTCTCCTTGCCAGCACCATAGGAAATTTATAGAGAACAGCATGGGGAATATGCATACTGATGTTAGGTTGTAAAGGGTTACACAAGTAATGAATCAAGTTCATTTTGATAATTTTTTCCCTCTTGTTTTTAGGCGAGCAATGGAATTGTCCTTTGCTCTCATAAACTCAAGTAACATTCGTGGCATGGTGAAAGAACTCTTGACCTTCCTGGTCAAAGCTGATGTGGAGTTCAAGTCTTATGTCACCTCAAATATCTTCTTGGCAGCTGAAAAGTAAGAGTTTTGTTTACTCCACCCATCAAAAGGAGAAACATTGTTTTTGATGTTTAAATTTTTCTTTGAATGGTGTAGATACACTGTAATGATAATGCTAGCCATTTGTCGAGCTTTCAAAACTGCTTCCAACATGATGGTTACCATATTATGGAAAGTTAAAAGAGTTAACAGCAAAATGGGATACAAAATGGTTTCATTAGAAAATATTGTACCATGATGTTTGTGTAAAGGCCACAAATGGATAGCCAGCACATAACATAATTATTAACAAACATATTTATGTAGATGTACCTGCTAGGCAGCTTCTTTTGTAACCATTGGTACATACGTTGGTAAACGTTACAGGCACTGTACGAGAATGATGACAGTTAAGAGAAATTGAACTTGTTCCAGGCATTCAAGTTTTAAATGAGGCAAAATAGCAAATGGCCAGATAAAAGCGGAGAAGTGAAAAAGCAAGGGAGGTTTCCATTCTTTTTTTCACTCCTCCACTGCTGTAGTGCTTCTTAGAGTTGTGCTTCACTTTATGGATTGGAAGACAGCAAGACAAATAGCAAGATAATGACCAATTTGAAAATTTTAGGCTAATTGTTTTTCATGTTCAGGAATGGGATATTCATCATGTTTAAATTTGCTTTTGCTCCAGGCATTCTCCAAATAAAAGGTGGCATATTGACACAATGATGAAAGTTCTTACAACTGTGAGTATACTTTGTTACATTATGTGCTGGCTTGGTTCATCGTGCTCTGTAGTTACTAAATTAAAAAAAGAGTGGAGAAAAAAACCTGCAAAGTGAACATACTCATGTTAATAATGTGATAATGTGATTGTACTGCCATTGTGTGTAAACATGCCCAATGATTATCTTTGTTGAACACTACTTAAGATTTAACTGAGGATAATGAATGATTATTACATTCTGCAATATGAGGGCAATTAACAATGGTTTTTGCTTCCCTGAGCAATAATAAAGACAACAATATCACTCTTGATAGGTTGTCATCTAAAGTGTACTTAACATTTGTAAAATCGACTGATTATGAGTTTTCAAATTAAGGCTGGAAATTATGTACGTGATGATGCAGTTCCAAGCCTGATTCACCTGGTGTCAACGTCCAGTGAACTTCAAGCTTATGCCGTGCAACGACTTTTTAAAGCCATGCAGAATGACATTAGCCAGGTAATTTTGTAGTCACAATTCTAGTAATATTTTTACAGGTTTAAGTACACATTTCACACTTTACTGACTGAAATTGTTTACTTAGGAAGTTATTAACGTTTTCAATGAATTAAAAGCAATGTGACCAAACCGGTCAGCTCTGTGTAGTCTAGTTGGAAGAGCTGGTAATTTAGTGTTAACAACTGGGTTGAAAACGTAAATTAGCCACCGTAAAGGGTAAAAGCTTTTTTTTCAGCTTTTTTACCCTTTACGGTGGCTAATTTACGTTTTCAACCCAGTTGTTAACACTAAATTACCTGCTATACTCTCCCACCGACGCAGCACCACAGTTTCTTTAGAAACTTACCCCTTTATATAGTTGGAAGAGCTGCCGACTGCAAAATCAATGGGCTGCCAGCATGCTCTCAATAGCACTTTTGCACGAAAATCTCGTAAGCTTCTTGTGAGGGCGGCAGGGTTTCTATGAGGGATCTGGCACAAACTTTCATGCCAGATCCTTCGCAGACCTCCCGCAAGAAAGTGAAACAACTCAGCTCAATCCTCGCAACTCTCGTTACTCGACTCCGTCTCCCTGGACTCAACTTCTGCAAGGTAATCGTTTTGCAGCTCCAATAAGAATTTTCTCATAGGCTGCAAAATCAAAGGATTGGAGAGTTGAATCTTGACTGCCGAAGCTTGGGTTGAAACTGTTTGGTTAATTAGAAAATTTAAATCTTAAACTTGCGAAGCATCTGAAAAAAAATCTTTTGTGGCCCTCTTAACCCGGGCTAACTCAAATTACCCTGTGTCACTCGCAAATTACTGTATTTGGTAATCGAAAATGGTTTTTCTTTTTAGCAACCGCTGGTCCAGGATTGGTCTTTTTGCTGTGTGTAATACTGAGATCTGATGTTTGTAGACAGTGAAGAAGATGAAGCTCCTGATGTAAGATGAATAATCACACACTCTTTATATTTAGTTTACTTTGATAAGTCTAAGGGTGTAGTTGCTTTTTTAAATTTCTATTGTGGATGTAGCCACGAGTGGTTCTACGAGTAAACTATTTGAAAGGCACACGGCAGCTTTAACCCTTCACACCCAAACATCAGTATGCATATTCTCCATACTGTTCTCGATACATTTCCTAACGTGCTGACAAGGAGAATTTGTTTAACAATCAAAAGCTTCTTTAGTTGGTGATCATTTCCTCTTTACTCGCGACGTTAATGGGTGTTTCAGGAGTGATATTGTAGGGGAAAATTAGATGCTAGTTACTCTTAAGGGTTATAAGGTTAACGCTCCTACTTGGAAGTAGATTCATAGCCGATTCGGAACCTACATGTAAGGCATGAAAATGAATATTCACATCTATTGAGGCAGATTTACACAAGTTCGTGTTTACATAAACATTCTAATGTGCATTTACTGGCGTTTAGTGTTACTGCACAGAGTTTGCGTCTTAAACACGCTATTTCTGCAGCGCGCTTGTAATTCGTAATTCGCGTATTTTATGCGCGTGTTAATGTTCCTCTACAGCTGAACGGTAAAATAACTGGCTGCTGTGATGGGAATTCCAGGAAATTAAACAGGTTTTTATTGAAAGTACTGCACGAGCTGATGTCATTCATTTACTGTGCTTTACTGTAGATTACAGAGAATGATGTTCTTGATGTATTGGAAAGTGTTCTGTACAGCTCCCACTCAACTTCGATCACCAGAGATTATGCATTAACTGCCGTCATGAAACTCAGCACACGTTTCACCGCGACAATGGAGTGAGTGAAGCTGAATAAATTTGAATTAACCTTCGCGATTGGCTATCAACCTTAATGATGACATTTTGTTGAAATTTTTAACCACCAGCTGACTGACAAATTGAATTTTTTTGTGTCTTTTCAGGCGGATTAAGAATGTAATAAACCAATTCGAAGTGAACATGGATGTTGAGCTGCAGCAGAGGGGCGTAGAGTTTGGTTCGCTCTTCAAAAATCATGACAGTATGAGGTAAATTGTTTTCATTTTAATCATGTTGAAAATCAATCAATGGCTTTCTGATTACAGACCAGTTTAGGTGCTGCTTTTTTTTTTTGATGATTGATGAACTAGTAGTGATGGCTGACCGTCGATTACTGCACCCGCCAACTTCTTGAAGTAACCATGCTTTGTAAGGAGATGCCCGACTTAGACTCAAACCGTTGAATCCGAACTACATCGATATAGCTTAGAAAATGATTTTCTTTTATCCTCTCCAGACCGGCTCTTTTGGAAAAGATGCCCGTCATGGAATCTAAGCCTGTATCCTCTGAGCCAGTAACAAATGGAGAAGTCACAACACAACCAGAAGAACCACAAACGACTCAAGAAGGTACATAGGAGCTTCTGTTCTTTCGCATCAAGTTAACTCTGTCACCGACGTTTTCCACTGCCTGTACTCTTGCTTGTACATTGGACGACATATCACCCCTAATTTTACATTAATCAATTGTTGTAGTATAATTTTGCTAACTCGCAGTTTCTCCCGCCTTTATTTTGCATTACAGCTGTTACAGAAGAGAAACCTCCTAAGCAAGCGGTAAGCCGTGAAAACGCTTTTTTTTTTTGGCTCGAAGGAGCAAACAAGTAATAATAACGTCCAATCAGAGCGGTGGAAATATTTGAAGAAGCTAAACAGAATTGAAGAAGAAAGCAAACTGTGCGGTAAAACGCAAGCGACCGAGTCGTGATTGGTTTTACTTGTGAATTTGATTGGTCGAAAGAGTGACGCGCGTTTTCTAAGCCAATCAGAGAGCACAATCCAGGATTAATTTTGGCACACAATTGAAAATTTCTTCATATCAAACTGAGAAAGAAAGTTATAGAATACATTAAATGAGTGTTGTACATGTAAAATGCCAGACTCCGTGAGGATTCAAGCCGGAGCTAGATCCGATATTCAACCAACCGAGCTAGATGGGAACCCATTGGCAGCCCAGGCTATATTTTAGGTCTGATTGTGAAAAGCGCCCTGCATACTACGAGAATCAGAAAGGTCGGAGGCTTCTCACGTTTAGTTGGTAGGCTTTAGTCAGTTTGCTTTTAGAAAAGAGTGTTTCGACGCGCAAATTGAAGGAAAAACGCTCCATTTGTTTCTGAATTTCTCCATATTTGACCAACCTGTGTTTTCTCTCGTCAGTCGGAGACTTTGTTGGATTTACTTGGTGGTGGCCCCACCCAGCCTGAACCTACTCCCGCTCCAGTCAACCTCCAGCTCCTGCGTCTTCATCCGGTGGTGACCTCTTAGATTTGCTAGGAGGTCTGGACCTAGGCTCAACGAATGCAGGTTAGTTCAACCGCAAACGATGCGGTTTGAAAGCACCTTTCGATTGGTTGTCGTCAAACCAATACTTAAAATAACCACGATGCGTGAATAGAGCAGGGTTCGATAAACATCACATGAAGCTAGTGACAACTCGAATAACCACGAAAAAACTGGCCTCGAAAGCGGGAAACTCTGAGTGACAAAGGCTCGGTTGTTTTTTCCTTGGCAACCATCATCTTAAGTTCAGTGTTGCTGGAAACCTTGCAATCAGGGTGTGAAAATATTTTGAAAATATGTAACGACAGCTTGCAAAAATTTCAAGGAGATTTTAAAAACGAACAGGTTTTTAAGAAGAATTTCATTTCCATTGAAACTTTTGTAAGGTTGCTTATGCAAGTATTCTAAGTCAAAAGTAAAGAGCGTAGTCCTTTATGATTTCATCATATGCCCAATTTCATCATACTAGTTCTACAACACGACACCAAAACTTCTGTAAGACCTGATGGGATTAATGGATGGTGGCCAGATTTCTCAACCAATCTCAGATTGCACAGTCACGGATTACTTGAAAGTTTTCCAATTGAAATTTTTTTCTAAGCAGCACCATACTTAACCCTGTAACTCCCAAGGGTGACCAGGACAGAATTTTTCCTTACAAATATCAATACAAATCAAGCACAGAAGTGATGAGATTGAAGAAAATTATCAGTTGAGGCTCATAGCTGATCCAATATGAAATACTCTGAAGTAACATCATAAGAATTATATGGGAGACAGTGGGAGTATTTCTACTTGGATCTTAGGATTGAAAGAGTTAAATCATAAGTGTCACTCCGGCCAATCAGTTGCTTGTATTTTCTTTGGTGCCATGTCCCCCTCCGATGAACATAATGGCTCCTTCATCAGCTGTTACTAACCTGTTGGATGGCGGTGGACTGCTGAATCCAGCACCATTAGGAGTACAGGCTCCAGTGCAGATGAACCATCACCTGTCGCTTCACTGACTCCAAATTCTTCTTCAGGTTAGTTTATAGACCTTTGTTACAATGAGTGGCAAGCACGCCTCCCTATGGTAATCAGTCGATTACCTCCACTCAACATGATTAACAGAAATCTTGTCATTAATCTCTAATGAGTTATCTAAAAGTCGCTGCCCTCCCCCCCTCCACCCCCCTCCCCCACTCCACCCCTCCAAGTTTACTACGTAGCCGGTGGTCCATGCTTAAGAGAGATGGAGAATGAAATCAACGAGATGCGTTGCAAAGTTCCCGTGAGGAATTCTTCCCTCCCTGCTGCATAAAGCTCACGCAAAACGGCGTCGGAGCTAAGACATCTTCTAATGTGAATTGTTTGCTAGGGTTCCCGCCCATAACAGCCTTCGAGAAAAAGGTTTAAAGATAATTTTTGCGTTCGAGAAGGTTCCTGTAACCGTCTAATGTGGTGTCCATCATGGTAACGGCCACGAACTCGCTCGCTTTCCCCATGACTGATTTTGTTTTCAGGCAGCAGTACCTAAGGTATTCAATCAGTTCCTCTTCGGTTTATTTTAAGCGATTGTCTTCGTAGAAACATGGGTGTCAGTAACTTTTCCATAAGCGGCTGCCGGTACTGTTAGGCAAAAAATAGATACGAGAGTCTGCTCGCAGGGGTAACAGACGGCGGTAAGAAGTCTTATAGGCGTAGGTAGATCGCTGGCAACTGGCTTTAAATGGAGCTCCTGATAAGTGCAGCGAAAAAAGTGGTCAAATTTGTGCGAGTTAAGCATCTTTTTCTCTTGACAGTAAAGTGAAGTGACAAGCACGCCCTGCAGTCAATGACTTGTTGTTTTGTTCGTCCACAGACTTCCAGTTACAACTCCTAAGCCGTCTGGTAATGTGATGCCACCAAACAACTCAGGAACCATTACCCAAGAAGTGAAGGTGGCCAATCCACAACAGGTAAATCAGTCGGCTATTTGTATGCCTGCCCTGTTCCTAGTAACATCTTTTCTTTCTCGGCCTGAACTGCCTATTGATTCAACGCTTTTAGGGAAGGATTCCCAATCACCCGAGTGAACTGTTGGCAATTTCTTTGACACGTGATCGCGATTTGCGACCCGCTGGTTGGTTAATTGAGCTGCACCCACGTGATCAATGTTTTCGTGTTTAATGTCTTTAGCATATGAATACTAATATAGCATAAAGCCTTTGCTTTGAAACGAACCTGTTAGCGTATGGACAGACGGGCTTTCTAGGGTCCACTTTGTCCAACGAACGAAACAGCTTCGAGACGAGGACGCGGGTTGATAATTTGTGGCTCAGGGAGGCATTCGTAATCCAGTAATTTTTCGTAACAGAGTTATTCCTTTTCCCCCCCTTTTTGGAATGAAAAACTTACACGCAACATTTAATGTCAAGACTTCTGCCTCAGCAAAAGTTGCAGAGTGCTAAATGTTTCCTATTGCTCTGCCTATGATTCAAAGAGGAAATTTGCCTTAAAAGCCGTTGTCTCTACTTGTTTTGTATTTAGTTCCAGCTAAATTTAGCCTTTCTTTCGTGTGACAATGAAATACCACCGTTGGTTTCCCTTTATCTGAGGGGGATTTAGGAAGTGTGAGGAAGGGCGTCAGCTTTATGTGAATCATCAAAATGACTAGACTGACACCCTTCCTTTCACGACGGTAAACAGCGGAGGCTCGCATGTCAGTGCTAGCGACAAAAACAACCCTGTACCGTTCTTTAAGAGAAACGTATAAAGTCTGGGAGAAGTTAGCCGGGGGCATAAAAACGTGTTTTGTTGTTTTCATTTCTGACTTCCCTGTGTAGCTTGACAGGATGTAGAATAGGACAGTTTGAAGCGACTTCCACGCACGTGTCGCCAAAACCATT